>NW_022201567.1:0-2328 GCF_009176525.2 Contarinia nasturtii
CTGTTTAATCAATTTAATACCACCTCGATCCCAACTGTGCTCAACTCTTTTGTGCTTGTAAATGTTTCCCGAAATATTCTGCTGGCATATATCGCACCAAACCATTTTGCGTTTCCTGTTTAAATTATAAAATAATTGTTGATATAAAAAATGTTAAACTGAGAGTGAAGAGCGATTGAGGTTAGAATATCACGAAAATGTGCATATGATTCTAAACGTTCTAAACTCATTTATTGGTTTTTTTCTCTCTGCTTTACATTTCTTGTTACTGTAAAATCACTTTTCAACAATTTATGAAATCGTATTCAATCTAAACACAATAAAATCACAAAATAACTTACAGTTTGCACACAAAAATTTAATTTTTTTCAACTAATAGGAACTCTCGCAAAATTGCGTTATGAAAATAATGTGTTTACGGTTTTGACAGATTATTAATGTCAACGTATACGTATACGTAAACACTTTCTCCACATTGTGGAGAAAAAAACAGATATGTGGCATACCAAGAGATGGTGTTGTATGTTATGAATCTTTTTTCATTGTTTGACATCAGGGGGGGTTGGAATTAATTGTCCAATCTATTGTCAATATATAATGAAAAATAATTTCTACAATCGAATCACTTATCGCAAAATGGTACAAAACTAAGCAGTGAAAGCAACATGTCACCAACGAAATCTTAAACATTTAAAATAGGCAATGGAGTTATGATATGTCAATAACAAAACATCTTCGGTTGTTATTAATGTGATCGATGATTACGATTTTTCTCACTTAGATTGTTGCCATTCATCAAACAAAAACTATTTTTCTATCTATTGGATTTGAGAGAGTGTATTTCTTTGTAATTTATTCTGAAAAACTTCGATTTAAAGAAAACCGAATAAAAAACAAATAAGCAAATCCATATTTAACCGAATAAACATTTTTGCAATTTGAAGTGAGTTATCAAAAATGTATACTATTTGATAAGATACGAAGTTAATGAACCCTAATAAAATGTTGATCTTAAAAAGAGCTATTGAAGCTATTAACGCTACTGACGTTTCATGATTTATTTAGAAAAAACTGATTCGAGTGATTTGAACATCTATCTAAAATTGTATAAGCACATTCTACTCAAAAAATATCAATGGAAACTATAGAACCAAGTGTATTAGTTACCGATAAAGGTATATATTAAATTCGAATAATAAAATGATGGCAAAATATGTTGTCAATACATCGTTTTGTTTCATTTAAAAAGTTCAGTTGTTCAATTGTATTCATTTAAGGTCGAAAAAATTCATTGCTTCCAGCGCTCTATTAGTGCTCTTCATCACCGAAAAGCTGAAAAAAGATGAAAATGTTGCAACTACACAATTTCATGCGTTCACAATGTTGGTGTATTTTGCAAACATATTCGGTGGCATCCTAAGTGATAATTGGCTGGGAAAATTTAAAACAATGTTTTACTTGTTGTTGATCTATTGCACTGGTATTATTGTGTTGGATGTTGCTGCGTTTCCAACTATTGGTATTTCACGTGAAAATCTTTCGTACATCGGTTTGTTACTTATGGCTTTTGGCGCAGGTGGTATTGTTCCATGCGAATCGGCATTTGTTGGCGATCAATTCAAACTTCCCGAACAGGCTAACTATATGACAAAGTTTTTTTCCATTTATTATGCAATCATAAATGCTGCTGCATTGGTTTCAATGACCGTTACACCAATGTTGCGAGCAAAATTTAAATGCTTTGGAGATGATGATTGCTATTCGCTTGCATTTGGAGTATCCGTCAGTTTTTTGATCACAGGAATTGGTAAATTGTATAAATTTTGTGTCGTGTTCGTGATAACAGCTCAGCTACAGGTAGTTTATGTGTATTTCTTATGGTTCATGGGCACATATGGGTGGTCTAAGTGCAGTTTGAATATATCTCATGGGACAAGATCCTTTCCATGAGATGGTTTTACGTTGGATAAAATCAACTTTTGTCGGCAAAAATCTTTGCCGTGCCCAACTGTGAAACATATGTCCACAACTACAATATTAACGTCTATTTAAAAGTGAACTTGCGGCTGGGAAATTAGATCGAATATAAATCTGATTTTTTCAGATTCACATATATTTAAAACTCAAAATTATTGGTTTACTTGACCTTTACTTTCAGTTTTATTCTTATCTGGTAAAAAGTGGTACACAAAAAATAAAGCATCTGGAAATTCAATGTTTCAAGTCTTCAAATGTATAACGGTAAGACATTTTTGTATTTTTTTTTAAATATTCTTAGTGTTTAGTAAATCAGTATTCAATTCGCTATTGATTTCCTTTACAGCATGC
>NW_022201568.1:0-2959 GCF_009176525.2 Contarinia nasturtii
ACATTGGTATCGACTCAACAGAGAAAAAAGATTTAGTTAGCAGCGAATTTTACGATTTAATTTTAAATTACGTAAACGAATACTGTATTAATATGTGGAGTATCTGTATTGAAGGCATAACAATTTTGGATAAATTTCAGAAACCATTTTCAAAGGTTCAATGTGTTCATTTGGAGGGTTGTAGCTTGGGACCAAACAGTATCGATTGGCTTTTTCCAAATATGGAATTAATACGTTACAAAGCTGTAGACTTGAGCAAGTATTCACAATCACTTGCTAGTCTCAAAATATATGTAAACTCCAAGGAAGATTTATACTACGAAGGGGATACAATTCATTTTAAAAGTTTGAATAAATTCGAGATTGATTTGTATCTAAAGCGAGATGAATTATTTCCCAAAATTCCATTTTCATTCGATCGACTGGAAAGTTTAAAGATTAGCACAATGAGTCGATACAGCGATGAATTCTTCAAATTCATCAGCAACCATCCAACAATTGATACTTTAATATTTCGGAGTTATATGTACATAGATGAGATGAATGTAAAGAAAATTGCAAGTGTATTACCAGCATTAAAGATAATAGACTTTTATGATGAATATTCATTCGAAGAGGTGTGCGATTGCTTGACTGAATTCAAATTGTTGAAAAGATTTAAATGCAGATTAAAAGATGAAAATAAATTAGATGATTTACGTGTACGCTTCGGAAACGAATGGCAGATATCAAAAACTATAGCAAATTTTATCGAGATGAAACGAACAAATACATCTACATTTTTCCACAATAATATTTTGCTGCAGACTTTATGAGCCATAACATTAACATACAGAATTTTTTATTAAATTGGCACTTTAATTTCTCATTTAATCTCAATTGATCATTATAATTAAATATAAGTTTATTTACTGTATCAACATCGATCGAAATAAATTTAATCTATTAAATAAAATAAGCAGATCTTTCAATTCTCAATTTCTCTCAAAGTAATTGAGAAGCAAAAATACAACGGCATTGACCAGTATGTTGGATTAAAAGAAAAAATTTCCTAATACGGGGTAAAAAACTGAAACCAAAAATATTTCGAGAAAGAATTTGATTATTGTTTTGACAAGTAAAGTGAAATAAGTTTACTGCTCTCAGTTTTTTTTGCTTTTTTTCATTTTCCATCTCATTCTTGATTACCTTCGAGTCTTGAAGAGGTATCGAGCCGAAGCTAAAGTTGTTTTTGTTGGAAAGAGAATGACAAGGGATAAAAGAAGCCATATTTCTCGGGACGCTTACAAGGTACTCTTTTATTATTATTTTTTGTACTTATTTTTTATTTCATTTGGAAGGTAACATCGAACCTCTTTTTGTTTCAGGACCTTATTCAATGTTGTCATTTTACTCGGACAACTTAAAGACATCAATGTTGGTGCACTAAATAAATACAAATTGTCCATTCGTTATATATGCCAAGAAATATGAATATAAATGCTGTGTGTGTATTTTCTTTTCTTTGTTCTCAACTATGGTCAATAAAATTCATCCTAATCCGCAGGTAAACGATCCTCTAGACTCAATATTTTGTATATGAGTTTGAATTTTGAAGTAAAAAAAATACTAAAATAGAAGTCTAAGTCACAGTTTCAAAGTGGAACTGTACTCAATGTCACAAGTAATCGAAATATACCAAATAGCTTGCTTATTTATCAACATTATTCTGGCCGAATTATCGCCGGAATATATATATGCACCAAAAAATGACCCAGTCAAAAACATAAAACACGCGAATTTCATAAAGTTTTTTCACATTAATGTATGTTCTGATTTCAATGTAAAATTTTGTGTGATTTTTTTGAAATTTCTTTAAACTTTCAGAGTATTATTTTCTTTTGGGAAAATAACCTGTGTAACGTAGCACATCCTTACGATACCATACTGGCATGGCTTTCATACAAAAATTCAAATTTTTATTTCTTTTCTATGAAAAGTATTTCAAAAATAATATTTATGTGCAAAATTAACGCTAGACATATTTTTATAGCGTTTTGTTAGAAAATAGAATATTTCCAAATGTCATACAAATGGGTTCATCATGAAAGTGTGAAACATCATTTCGATGCCAAACATATTTTTTGGCCTCTAACTTTACGCATCTACCACCGTGCGGAAAATTTCGTCTTACTCCTTTTAGACTCTTTATTTTTGGGCTGGTCTATATTGACACAATACCAATTATTATTTTTCATAGTTCGTTTTTGGTTGACGCTTTGAGCTGTATGAGGTGAGCGGAGGTTAATATTGCTAAATGTCACTTATTGATAATTCATTACACCCAATGCAAAGCGGCCTATTCACATATCGAAGGGCTTTTTTTAAAATTCACACAAGAGAAAAGTTACGAGTGCAAACGGAAACGGTTTATTCAACGAGTTGTCATTGAATTTAACAATTTCTGTATTTTCTCACATTTTATTAATATTTGTTTCACGAATCATAATAAAGTGGTTAATGTGGATAATTTAATTAAGTAGATCATGGTACTTCTACGTTAAACCGTGAACATGTCATCAGTCATCAAAAGACCTGCAAATGGACGCAACAGTGTTAGTCATTTCAAAATCGTAAGATTGATGGTTGCATCTCTTTTTAGAATAAGTTCCGTTCTATCTTTTATCTTATGTATGATAACCATAAAAAATCACCTGCAATGCTTGCGTTGATAAAACAAATGATTGAGCCGGAAATCAAAGCACGAAGAGCAACCGCTGTAATTACGTTTTTTTTCTCTGGACAAATTCCGGCGAGATTTCCGATCATCACACCCATAGCGCTCACATTTCCGAAGCTGCAAATTGCAAATGTTGCTATCGCTGAACTTCTTAGCTTAAAAAAAAAACAAAACCATTTAATTTTTTTCCGACTCGATTTTCATTCTACATTTACCGAAATTGCGCCCGTTTCTTTCATT
>NW_022201569.1:0-2231 GCF_009176525.2 Contarinia nasturtii
CTTACAACAGGGTGCTCATTTGCCAGTTGCTTAAATCAATTGAACATTGTTTTAATGAAAACGAGAAAATAAAAAACCTCTAAAAATATAAAATATTATCTTTTATTCTTGAGATTTTTTCTCTCTGACCGCCCACGAAGAAAGGCTTTCGTTGTACTTTTTCGGTCCAATTAACTATTCGACGATTTACTGACCTTACAATGAAAATGTACCTGCATTTTCGTTGATGTACCTGCATTTTGGTCACTCTTGGTTTATCATGTATAACATATCTGATTACTCAAAAGGTATAGAAGTCAATCGGCTGATGTAATTAATTACCTCAACGCCTGTCATGATTATCACGAATAATTTTAAATTTCGCACATTTTCACCAATATTTTCTAATCTTTGCTAATCAAATCTCTCTCAATTGCGATCATGTTCACCTTCTAGCTCAACACATTCTTACATGAGAATGAATGTGCTCACTGCTCACCAACCTTATGGGATTTATCTCTGAAATTGGTTTCCAAAAATACAGTTTTTAATATTTTGAACTAAATGAGTCTTTTTTATGAACGTCATATCATATTTGGGTCACTCTCTTCTTGACGAGTGGTTAATTATATTTAATTCATCCACCTTATCGGTACTGGGGCATGGCTACAAATTCAAACCTAGCGGAATTATTATTAAAATAAAAAATCAAAACTAAAAAGCTGCTGCATTTGACTCGGCCTCAACCAGGAATCCGTCAAAGTGTATTTCGATTCCCGCATTTCGCCTGAATATGTCGAAAGTGTAGCCCATGAATCAATTCAAAGCAAATGTATATTCTTAATTTGTACATATATGTATACCAATCGAATATTAACTTTGTATAAAATATATCTAGCAGGTGCTAAGTCGCGATGGAAAATGGTTTTCAATACTCTTTCCTGTTGATTTTGTTCTTCTTCGGCAGCATTCGCCATTTCGACGATAACATGCATTTCGGCCAATTGTTCAGCAACATTCTCCGCTTCAGCACGATTGGACGCCAGATTTTTCGGAATACTTTAACCTTAGACACCAATCTTTTACCTCTAATAATAATATAACGATTGTTCATTTGATGATTTTAAATTGCTTCCTTAAAGGCCTTTCGTTCCACGTTCAGTTGTCGATGGCTCTTTTGTGTCACAATTATATGGCAATGGTTCTGAAACACAATTATAGCACGTCTTGAATCGATCACTTCTTGTGTGTGTTGCCGGTTTCCACATCTTGGGCATGTTTGTGACGTTTAGTCTTCTCCCACGTATCGAACAACACAATTTAATTTTTTTGACGCTTTTCACAAATTTCCGTGTTTCCGGACATCTTTCAAGTCAAAACACTCTATTTAAATCACATTGACTGTCGTTTGTAATTTAACTGGTCGGTGGTTCAACGTATTCTAATTTGATTCACTCTTTTACTTTGTGTTGTTAGCTTGTAAAATGTACAGTTGTCGCTTTATATATGTTATGTCAAAATTCATTTCCACGAAACAATCACGATGTTTATAATATGAAAACTGTCGTCGAAACAATATAAACTAAAAAGCGAAAATATTAAATGTTTTTCATTCGGCGATCGATAAGTCACTGACAATTATACAAAATTGGCTACTTTTCGTTTGTATTCACTTGTTGATTTCTAATTTGAATGTGTGGTACAATCGATGATGCCGTTCAAATTCTCTGACTAAAATATGAAA
This sequence comes from Contarinia nasturtii, assembly GCF_009176525.2. Classification (NCBI taxonomy): domain Eukaryota; kingdom Metazoa; phylum Arthropoda; class Insecta; order Diptera; family Cecidomyiidae; genus Contarinia; species Contarinia nasturtii. Next base: position 1,724 of record NW_022201569.1, read on the forward strand.
CGAAGAACATTCGAAAAAAATACAACGCTGTTCGAAATCTATACGTATAAAATGTATTGATGAAATTGGATCATTTGAAACTGGACATGAAATCATAAACAATAAAAATCATTTAGTGAAAAAATAGAGCGAATTCAAGTGGTCCACTAAAACATTCAGAAAAACTACAATTTCAAAAGATCATTCAAGAATGGATTAAATAAAATCATCCTTCATCTATTTTTAAAAAATATATATATCTCTGATAATAAACTAAATTTGCTAAACCACTGTAATCGTTGCAGTGTAACATTAAATGTCACAAAAAATAACTACATTCCATTGCATCCGGCAAAAGTAAGCATCTGAAAAACAACAGAATAAAAGATCTTTTGCGTGTTTGGTTGCGACTTTTTCTATTTATTTGTTATTATTCCGACCTATCTATACAGGTTATTATTATGTATAAAATGTCCGTTAATAAGTGCTAAGTCATCGATGTTCAATTGATTTAAGCAACTGGCAAATG
>NW_022201570.1:0-11701 GCF_009176525.2 Contarinia nasturtii
TTGGAAGTCCATTTGAATTTCGTCAACATTATTATCATATTGGTTGTAATTTTTTTTCGCTGTATTCGATATGTTATGTATGTTTAAATTATCTTGAGTATTTGTAAATGCTGAACATTGTTTCAATCGTAAATATAACAGCTTTCAAAGAGCAGAGGCAAATTGTTGTGTGGTTGGATTATCATTCCATCCTCCAAGAAATCGTATTCTCGAGAAAAAGCTTTCAAGCATATCCTGAGACAGATAGCCTATTTTTCTTTGTGATTCGACACACCGTACTCGTCTGAATTTTAATGATTTCAAATATGGGATTACCTCTTCGTAGAACGAGAATATTGAATGCATATTTCTGTTGTTTATTGCACTCTTAAAAGTTAAATTTTCCAAAACTTGTTTGAAATTGTTGCAGAAGCTAGTGAGATTTGAGTCAAATAGTTCCATGGATATTTGACAGATAGGACACAGTTTGTTGGAATCGGTGAACGAAAGTCACGAGCTTTCACTGTATCTTCTGGAGTACCAGCGGGAAGTTTTTTGGGACCTTGTCTCTACATTGTTGAAATCGTGTCAAATGCACTTGTTTTATTATTCGCAGATGATTTGAAATTAATCCGAACCATACAATCACCTATAGATGCCATCATATTTCAGAATGCCATTAATCAATTGAGCGAATGGTATACTGACAATAGTCTGCATTTGAACTTGAAGAAATGTTTCTGTTTGGGAGATCAGTAAATAATTACACGGATTATTTTTATGGAGAGAATGTATTTTTATTTAGCGTGTACACGGACGGCTTTCTTATAAGTAACTTAACTAACTGTGTCGGTGCGGTGTGTCTACAGAGACGCTTGCCTCTGTGACCGCTGTGACCCACCGACTCAGTACTGTGTGCCAATACCGTGCATTGGTATTGGTCACTGTACTGAACAGTTTCGTTATGACATACTCAAAATGCGGAAACATAGTCAACTATGATTATACGATCAACAACGGCCAACATACATTTGAACGGATAAACATACACCGGTGGGCATTAGTATACCATTTAACGCAATGCTTTATGTCAAATACACAACGACGAATGCGACATCTACGCACATGTTCGTCGCTGTGTTGAATTAACAGACGTCAATCGTTCTATTTGACTGTTGTCTGTGAAAGAGGTAAGTTGAACAAAACTGTTAAGAAAATGATTTTTTTTTAAAATTAATATAATAAATAAGTGAAGTGAAAAATAAAATATTTGGAATGTTGGTGGGCCTAATGAAACCAATTATTCTACAAAAAGTGTTAATTTTTACGATTTTTTTTTAGTTTTTAATCATTTGTCTTACGATTTTGGTACTATAACCTCAAAAAACCTCAATCCCGCTCAAATCATTCGAAACGTTAGCGAAAGAAAGGCGCGAAAAGTATGTGAAATTTTGTTTTTAATAATAAAATTATATCATTCGACATCATTTAAAAAAAATATTACTTTTTCCGACTTTTTCAACGCATATTTACAATAATTTTTGATGTTTTAGTGGTGAACACAAGAAGCCAAACAAAAATAAAGAGTCTTACGGGAGTAAGACGAACTTTTCCGCACGGTGGTAGTTGCGTATTTTATTAAGAAAGTTCAAAATAATATTTGCTCGATTCTTCAAGTCTTTCAAGCGGCGTAAAGTTCGAGACCAAAAAATATTTTTCAACTTTGGCAACGAAATATTCTTTAATTTAATAGCAGAAGTACCCGAGAAAAGATTTTTCACACTTTCATGATGAACCCATTTGTACGACATTTGAAAGTATTCTATTTTCTAACAAAATACTATAAAAATATGTCTGACGTTAATTTTGCCATAAAGATTATTTTTGAAACACTTTTCATAACTAAAGTCACAACAAATTTGAATTTTTGTATGGGAGCCATGTCTGTATGCTACCTTAATGGCGTGAAACTTTGCACAGGTTATTTTTTTCACAAATAACATTCGGAGGGTTTGGAGAAATTTCAACCAAAATCAAGAGTACCATACAAAATATTCGTTTTTGAGCCAATTGAAAATGTTGTATGGGAGGTACCCCTAATTTTGATTGAAATCTCTTCAAACTTTCAGAATGTTATTTTTTTGTGTAAAAAATAGTCTGTACAAAGTTTCACGTCATTAAGGAAGCATACAGGCATGGCTCCCATACAAAAATCCAAATTTGTTGTGATTTTTTCAAGGAAACTGTATTTAAAATTGATTGTATCTCAAAACTAACGTCGGATTCGGTTTTCTCGTGCCAAAAAACCCCCCAATACATATTTTTGAGTGTTTAAGTATACATTAAGTATGACTTTTGGACGAAAATTGGACTCTTTTTCATAGGTATCACTCCAGGCATGGAATTTTTTTCCATCAACCAAAGTCGCTCAAAATCTGATGATTTCTATTCCTGGGGACCCCCAATCATCCCGTGAAGTCAGATTTCAAATAACTTTTCTGGGTGGTGAGAAAATCGATGGACAAATTTTGCGTACGGCGAACAACGTACGACGTACGACGTACGACGTACGACGTGGAAGCGACCCACAACAACCATGCTCAAAACGGCCTGATTCGGGTTCTCTGACCTCAGAAACGTCCAGAAAACATGTTTTTCAGGTTTCGTAAATTTTGACCTATTGCAATACTTTCCCCTTTCACACTAGGTGTGTGCGGAAAAGTAAAAAACATATCGGCTAGTGATTTGCCGTCGTGCTCGGTTCAAATGGAAAAGTTGACCGCCGCCCAAATTAAATCAAAAAGTCGCACTATTTCTTTCGCAAAAAAACGTACTGTGTTGGGCACATCAAATGAAAAAAACGCTACTCTACGTAAATCTCGTTCATCGGATTCATCGGAATATTCATCGGATCAGTCAAAATATGCGGAACGTAAAAGTCGTAGTAACTCTTCCCGATCTCATCGTATTCGATCTCGCTCCCGATCTCATCGTATTCGATCTCGCTCTCGATCTCGCTCCCAATCTCACTCTCGATCACGTTCCCATTCCCATCATTACCGTAGTCGGTACAATTCATCACCGGACTATCATAAGTCTCGATCGCGATCCCGACATCACCATCGTCATGACCATCATCACCGTCGCTATCGGTCTCCAAGCACTTCAAGCTCATCGGACCAATATTACCGCCATAATAAGCGTAGCCGATCACATCGTCGTCGTAGCCCAAGTTCATGTTCATCCGATTACTCCTCTGAACGATAATTTCGTTCACGTCATCAAAAATCATGTAAGTTTATTATTAATCACTTTCGATTTCGTTTCTATACAAACAATCGCTCAAAAATATTCAACATTTTAGCTCGCCGCTCAGGCAAAGCTGAAAGAAAAGGTTCAGAATCGTCAATTGTTCGTCCATCTGTTTCGGGTATATATTCAAACAGCACGTATTTAATTTTTTGTCATACATTAACTTATAAAATTGTTACAATAATTTAGCTCGCTCCCCAAGAAACGTTGGAATCAAAATTTCAAAGACTCCGCCCATGCGTCGAGGCCGTGCTCCATCTATTTCGGGTAAGAATTCATATTACAAGCATTGTTGTTTGATCGTAATTATTATTTTATCATAAAATTTGCACAGAAACACCAAAACGAAAGATGCCGAAACAGCAAAATAACAACTCTAATACAGGCAAAGGTCCTGCCAAGCGTACAACTCGAGCCAAATCGGTCTCCGGTGTGTATTTCAAAATTTAAATGTTTGTTTTTATGCTTATTTCATTTGTTTTTTTAGTTCGCGACAACAACCTTCCCAACGGATCGGCTTTGACTGCTGGCGGTAATAATAATGAAGCTCCGAAAGTTCCAGGCAAACGCGCAACTCGCGCAATATCCCTTCCTGGTAATTTTCTATTGAATATTTTGAATTTTTAAATTGTATTAAAGCAGTTATTAATTTAGGAAACATTAATTGTCCGTGTGCTTATCACACAGGTTCTCTGCAAAATGTACCATGGGTACCTGTGATGCCATCACATGCTGTTTGTGCCAACGCTGATGGAAAGAAAAAAATTCCTAACTTAATTCCAATTTCATCTGCAACCGTAGTGACAGCAACTGCACCGACCGAAACTGCACCACCAATTGTTGCATCCATCGATAATGATGGTCAAATTGTCGATGAGCCGACCGCATCTGCAACAAATTCGTCACAAGTTGAGCATGATTCACGAGATGGCCTGAATAGTGAATTGGTTCATGCACAAATACGAATCAACACGGAAGCCATAAACCAGATTGACTTCTTGAAAAATGAACGCGACCAATTGATGGCGGAAATGGAAAAAGTTCGAAAGGAGAAAGAATTGTTCAAAGCCAAATACAATCGAGCACATGAGCAATTGGATTATCTAAAGAAAAAAGTCACCAAGAAAAGTGAAGCCGCAACAGCTGTTGCACCCATCAATGCCAACGGACCAATTGTCGTTGAACCAGCCGGCAACGAAAATAATATGAACATTGCAAATGTGACTCAACCAAAAGACTCATCCAACGTTGAAACCGCCAACAATGAGAATGCTGAAAATTAATAAAATTAAAAAAGCGATTCACGCATTCATTTTGCTATGAAGCAAATAAATATATCGATACTCCATGTGCCTTAGTAAGGTTTAAAGTTTCTTAAAAAAACCGAATTTATATTTATTTATTAAATTATTATTTATTTATTAAATAAATTTTTCTGAATCAACATACAGCAGCTTTTTTTCTTTTAATAAAATGATTTGTTTTTTATTGGCCCAATTCTTGAACAAGTTTTTTATAGGTTTGTCTTAGATATGTGTCGTGCGAGTGAAGACCTTTGCAATATGAATGGATTTCATGTTCATGTATAGTTCAATGATTTTCTTCACGAATGTATATTTGTGTCCCATTTCTCCACCGTGGGAAAAATTTGATGAAGCATATAATGGTGCGAATGGAATGCTTCGTATAATTTGTAAGGTAATGTGTGATGCCGACTGTCCACTACAAGTTTGTGTAAAAGTGTCCACAAATTTGCAAATTTCAAAAGTAGACTTGCAGGGTTGCAGGATATTTGTGGTCCGCGCTTTAAATCGAATGAATGAATCCTCAATTAATTCATTCTCCACAAATGCAGAAATACAATCATCGCATTTTATTATTCGTTTCTTGGATGCAGACATAATCTTTGATTCTAATATGCTAGCCATATAAGCCAATGAATGGCTGTGGGAATCATCCATGTATAAAGCATTGAATGTGTCGGGGAAATGTGCATCAATAAAAAATTCATCCGATACTTGTTCTTCGGCTCTCGTACTTCTTCGATTTGAAGACACACTGAGTATTTTTGTGCCATGATCGATTGTGTTTGATTTGTTTGAACACACTACATCGTTATGTACCAGTAACTTGCGATACGCAGCTTCGAACTGCTGCGCAGTTGGGTTATCATTATAACCTGGAAAATACAAATACATCAAATTACATCTTCATTTGATTTCAATTGAAAACAGTAACATTTTTTTATATACCTCCCATGCTACGAACGCATCCAAAAAATGATTCTAGATGGTCTTGGCTAAATCTATGAGTTATGAGTTTTTCAATTTTATCGCATTGCACATAATCTTCGTAGATACTCATAAAATTTAGGATATTGTTGTAAAAGCCAAGGAAAGGAGTATTGTTTGGAGATTGAAAAATTGAATGTGTGTCTCCTTCGATTTTAAGTGTTGGCAAATAATACAAGGCCTCTTCAAACCGTTTGAATGCTTCACTGCAAGTTTCCTTTGTAATTGCTCTCTTGAAACCAGTTGAACTTGTTTTTGTGCAATTCATGATATCGAATATATCATTTATCATTCGGATAAATTTTATCGTCGCTCCAACATCTTTGAATAGCTCACACTCTTTTTGCATAAATTCCATTGAATCAGCAACAGAATTACTTAAAGTTTGCGCAGCAAGTTTGACTGACATTTTCTTTTTATCCCAATTCATATGCTCTTTTGACAATTTGTTTCCTAAGTTACATGGCAAAATTTTTTGTGCTTCATACAAATTGATAAAATACTGCCATTCCAATTTATTCCCATCCATGTCCACAAAATTTTTGGTTCCAATACAATTGCGTGCCAACTTTAACATATGGGGAGCATCTAATAGGATATATATTTTCCGATTTGGATTGGCAGGATCGAAAATGAATGGTTTTTTATCATCAAAATCAGCGTCAAATAAACGACACATAGTTTGATTTGCGGGCAAACCATCAAAAACAACAACAACGACTTCAATTTCAATTTTATCCAAGCGAATGAGAACTTAATTGAGTAAAGCGGCTCTCTCATATCCAGTCAATCCGTTTATTAAAAAGTACCCGATTGGGATTTTAAAGTCGTCGTTTGCACCACAAATAAGAAAGACAAGTGCTTCCTTTGCTAGTGGAATATTTCCGTCATTCGTGACTTTATTCCCAATGTCTACAAATCCGTCGAATTTCTTAGTCACCGGATTCCACTGCGCATGACGCCGAATATGCATTTCATCGATCATTAAATTGCATAGTAATTTCGATCCATGCTCAATTTTGAATTTTTCTGCTTTACTTTTTAAAGCTTCAAATGCTTCCATAGTGAATCCCGGTGAAGCATTAATCGACGCATACCAGTTGCGAATAGTGGATGTAGATGGTAAATTTCCATTGCATTTTTCTCTTATGTATTTATACGTTCTTGGACTCCAAAAATTGATCGTCATACAAAAGGCTCGAACATCTTCATGGTATGATTTTTCATTTCGTCCAAATGCCATGCAGTCCAAAATCCTTTCAAGTGAAGTCTAAAAGTAATTCAAAACAAATATGTATGGCAAATGACGTATAAAATTTATTTTAAACAAAATGAATATTACAATGTGAATGTGCAAAATAAACTGATAAACAGTACTGTATGCAATTGAAAGAAATGAATTTCAGAAAAGATAAAAGAATGAAATGTAGTAATAGTACAATAAAGATGTAAAAAAATTAAGTATATATTCGCTTTACTTCAAACTGTTCATCGATTTGTCCACTAAATTCACCACATCGTTTTGCAAGTTGTCGTTTGAGGCTGGCTACTTGATTCTGCAGGCGTCGTATTTCGATTGCCTTCGCTTTGGTAACCTCTTCTAGTCTGGTCACTCGAATTTCAGTTTTTAGTAGGCGTCGATATTCCTCTGGACTGATCAAAATTTGTTTTGGTCTAGATAATAATAAATATAGTAATTAACACAAATAAAACACACGTACTGAACTACCGTAGACTGTACTTACGTTTTTGAATCACTTTGTTCATTATCTAATTCATTCGGCACTTCGTTTTCCTTTTGCTCATTTTCCTGTTGTTCTTCCTGACGATTTTCAACCGACGGGATTATATTTTCAATCAATTGAATTGAATTTTCTTGGTTGTTGGCGGACACTTGATCAGACGGCAAGAAAACCATATAGTTTCCATCGGTGCTAAGAATATACAAAATATCGCAAAACATAAAATAACACACATTTTTGTAAAATTCTCTTTTTAGCTTACTCAGGAAAAATCGTTGGTAATGTGCCCTTTTTCAAAGTTGTTCGTCTTCCTGCCCGAACAATTTTATCAGAATCGAAGTGTAATTCGCACACCGGATATGAGATAGGAGTGTCGTCAAATGTTTGATGACGCCGAATTTGAGCAATCCACATTGCTCTGAGTGAAGGTTCATGTGGAACACTGATTAATATAATAATAACATAATATAATAGAATTAGAACATTATTTACAATTATAAAATTAGAAACACTTACTTAAAAAAGGTTTTTTCTCCTTTTTTCGATTTACAGTTTATTATTTTGCAGTGAACCATTGTGTTTTGTTTATGTTTACACTTTTAGGCGGCAAAACAAATGAGTCACAACAGAAATGACACTTTTTATGTAAATGACATTTCTAGTTGCAAAAAGCGACATAGAGGGCGAATTGTCTAAAAATATTTCGTACTAAGGCCCATCGACATACACAAGGATCTGGGAGTTGTATTTGACACGAAGCTGACATTTATCAATCACATCGACGCGATTACAGTCAGTGCACATGGGGCAATGGGTTTTATTAAACGCACATTAAAGAATAAGTTTACAATTGAATCTGCAAAAATGTCATACTGTGCACTAGTAAGATCAAAGTTAGAGTACGGGAGTATTGTATGGCAACCATATCACCGTATCCATTCCAATAGAATAGAATCGATTCAGAAAGATTTTGTGATATGGACATTGAGAATTATTTACCAAAGAGATGAAAATTTTGTGCTAACACCGTATCAATTTGGATGTGATGTTTTAAATATTCAACCGCTTTGAAGACGGCATAAATGCCTCTGTATTTTTAATTTATGATCTCTTTTTGGGTAAAATAGTGTCTAGTTCACTTAGAAATAAAATTGTATATACATACAAGACTGCAATATGACGAAAACCAAAGAAATTTAAGAAGTACAGAACTGATTAGAGTTAGGGCATTTTCATCGGATTATGCACATAATCAGCCGTTTTACGTAGCTTGTAGAAACTTCAAGACACATCTTTAGAAACAATATTGTCAAATTGGAAAATGTGATATTTGATCGGTGAAAAATTTAACTTTTAACTTTTATGTGTTATATAGAATCAAATAAAAAACCTCTATCGAGGTGAAGGACGAGTGACGAAACCAAAATTTGAAACACAAAATTTCTGATATCAATTTTGTGACGAAAATAGTTGGTAGATACATTTTCTGTGTACTGTGAATATAAACTTAATATACATTTGTATATTCGAAGCGTGAGTTCATGCTGATGCAATGAAGCAACGTTCCGAATTTACAAATGTATATTAAGTTTATATTCACAGTACACAGAAAATATATCTACCAACTATTTTCGTCACAAAATTGATATCAGAAATGTTGTGTTTCAAATTTTGGTTTCGTCACTCGTCCTTCACCTCGATAGAGGTTTTTTATTTGATATCAATAGTTTTGTAAGCGCTATTTTCCAAGTTAAAGATTCAAGACACATAAATTTGAATATTTTTCAAATACAATGAAAATATGGATTTTTAGGTTATTTTTGGACCAAATTTATACAAATTATGGTTCATAATGAGGAACAGAGGTATTTTTCAGTGGTATGTGGTATGCATATTGTTTTATCTTTGACTTGAGGCTTAAATTGATGAAATTTTCAAGAGAACATATGCAGTCTTTTTCGGAAAAATGCCCGTTATGTGTGCGGTCAACGGTCAATTTTTGGTTTTTTGCCAATTTGGCCACCCCCACATGAAATTTTTAAGTCGCAATTGACACCACTTGAGAGCTTACTTTAAGACCTTTCCAACGAAAATGCATATGTCCTGGTTATGTCAAGTCTAGGTCCCACAGCGACCGTATGAAATAATGGCCATTTTTGCATGACCTTTTGCATTTATACTAACAGTTAAGATTTCATAATTCATACATCTAGACATTTTTGTGAAAATTCGAATTTTGGTACATTTGGCCGATTTTTGGTGGAATAGCCATCCAAAACGGTCGATATTTTATTCAATTTTGTTTAGCTAGTCACAGAGCATATCTACAGAGTCATTGGAGTATATTTTGGCCCATAAAATACTTCAAATGTTAAAAGTAACATTTTTTGTCCTTTTTGGCCATTTTTGGCCATATTCGCACTATCAAAGGCCATATCGTGAAGACAAGAATTTTTAGGGATATAAGCTATGCGGCATTTTATAGCTTAGACTTGGGCCTAAAAATCGGTGAAATTTTCAAGTGACCATGAAAGGCTAGTTTTCGAGCTAATGACCATTATGTGTCCGGCCAAACGGTAACTTTGTGGTTTTTGGCCAATTTGGCCACTCCAAATTGAAATTTTTGGACCGCAAATGGCTTTATTCGATAGCTCACTTCAAGACCTTTCCAATGATATGCATATGTCTGGGAGGGTGTCAAGTCATGGCGCTTCGGTGACCATAGGAAAAAAAGTCGAAAAGTGACTTTTAGAGGCCGGCCAACATGGCGGCCTTATCGAAAAGTGCCGGAACAAAAAAGTCTTAGTTTTTCGTGTACTTTAATCACAGAAAGTTTCAAAAAGATCAAAAACAACTACGCAAAATTGCGCACAGACAGATATACCAAATATTTTTTATAAGAAAATCATATGAAATTTTCAAAATGCGGAATTTTCCGAAAAGATTGATTGATTTTGACGGTTAGGGGGTCGTTGTAAAGGTATTGAGCTCTAGAATTCGAATATCGATGTTTCAGGGGTCGACGACCTCATTTAGTGCCATCTATGGCCATAAAACTGAATTTTGACCCTTTTCTTGAAAGGACCATATTTTGAAGACAGCTGGACCGATTTTCGAACTTTTATATTTTTTCTTGATCTATGGCCCAATGGCTTTCCAACCATACACCAATCGCGGCTAAAGGCCTTCCAGGCTAGAATTTGGAAATTACGTGTATATATAGCAAGTCGACTTTTCAACACACTAAGGTGGTTTCGTCACTCGTGCGAACTGCCGTCCGCTATGATATAGAAATTAAAACAGTGAACACAATCGATATCTGCTACTCCGAAGTCGAAAAGGCTGGTAGCTGGGTATACGATCGGGTGGTGTTTCATTGTGAATGATATTGTACAAATTTGGTGATAAATTCAGTCTGTGATCAGACGGTGAATAAATAAATAATAATATTTTTGAATATTGTGGACAGAAAATCTCACAAAATTAAAAAAACAAAAGATTTTTTATTTTCAAAAATGTAAAAAATTAAAATCTATTTATTTCTACTGTTTTAATTTAACATTTTAACGCAGTTTAATCGATTCATTATAATTTTGCCAAACTGTGACGGCCATATTGTCACAAACTTCGATTAGTACTCGGAATACGCATTAGAGGTGTTGTTAGCTACGGGCATGATCAGGCTTCGGTAAAAATTCATGTCTTCCCTCTAGGTATGTAAGTTCAATGGTGTGCAAAAATGAGCAAAATGGTCCGAGTCGCGCGAAAAATATTGAACTCATTCCATGAAATAATTGAATCACTACAGCGATGCTCAGAATGCACAATGAACGAAGTGAACAAAGTGGATTCATGGTTTACGTTGGCTTGTAACAACCCACATCCGTTGGCTTGGGTATTGTTTGATGGCTACTACTGGCCTGCGAAAGTTATTACCTGCGACACCAACAATTTAAAAGCGTGTGTGCGCTTTTTCGGGGATAAAACAGTGTCCACTGTCCACTGTAGCCGTTAAAAACTGCAGGATGTACTCCAATGAACCACCGAAGTTGAATAAACCGAAGGACGGCGGCTCCTATACGGAGGCCAAAGAAGTAAGGAAATTTAATATTTTCTAGATAATATTAAGTATCTAAGTTTCTATTCCAGGCACATTCAACTTCCCACCGAAAAAATTATTTAATTTCCCGATCTATTTGGACATCGCCGAAGATTACATGATCACCACAAACCCTGAAAACTACAAGTTCATCGATGACGAAAAACAAGTGGCACAATTATTATCAATTCAAAATAACGATGATCTGGAAAATGAGGATCCAAAAACTGAAATCACCAAGGAAACAGTCAAAATAGACGATCCTCGATAATGTAGAA
>NW_022201571.1:0-5977 GCF_009176525.2 Contarinia nasturtii
GCCAGTACGCAACTTTACGCAATGTATAAAGTGTATCTATTTGCTATACAAATGGTTACCACAGAACAAATGATATTTATTAACCAAGAGAACTCTAATGGAATGATTACTTTGCTAGTTTCATTAATTTCTATTATGCTTTCCATACTAATTCGAAAATAGGCAAAGTATGTTTGAATATACGAGAATGAATGTGAGACTTCTCCTAAGAATTTATGTGACACCGTCATACAAAAAATTCTGACTAGTCTTTCCTAGGGGCAGAGCAGTACTAGAATAATAATTTTTGTTTAAAGTAATTCTATGTTGTGAGTAGTAATCCATATTAATCCATAGTATTTCGATTATTGGATTAAACGGGGAGTTATTCACTTCGATGCTCAAGTTTTCGTAACTTATTGCATGACGACCCGACTTGTGCTGTCACTCGATTGCTTGGAGAATGCTTCCCACGGTGTGGCCCACTTTATAGCAGCCATGTAACTAGCCTCCGTACAGGGCCAGTGACCAGGGTTTTCTTCTCAAGTCAATTGTCGTGACAGTCACAAGTATTCCATTCATTCCTAGATGGCGTTGGGCTCTTCTTATTTCAATGGAGGAATGCACATATCGCTAATAATCCATAGTAAATACACACTTACGTAAATTCTAACAGCAGTGCAATGACGTTTCATGTGTACGTTGTGTATTACATTTGCTAGGCATAAAGCGATCGCAGTATATTTAGGATGAGATATTTTATTGTTAAAAAATGGAAAATAACGAATTTAATTTAATAAATATCGAATAAATTGTTTCAATCCGCAATATACGACGAACGCTTTATTCCTAACAAATTTAATACACAACGTACACATGAAACGTCATTGCACTGCTGTTAGAATCAGTGTTTGCGATATCGCTTTCAGCATCCGTAAGATAGCTGAATGCGATACTGTATCCAGATATGAGAAACGCAAGAGTCACCGTAACACACAGATCTGCTGTTTATCGCTTCATAGCAGTTCTGTGTGATGCGGTCGCCCTTGCGTTTCTCATTTCGTTTATAATTTGGTTTTGGTTGTATACTTGTATTTATGTGTATGAGTTTAACATATACTCTCTAAAAATATTAAAATATTTATGTCTCCTCTAAAAGCAATTAATTCGTTACTTTTCTTTGTTGTTTTTGCTGTTTTCTAAACTCACAAATATATGTGTAAACATGAGCGAAAAGAATTCATGTTTGTTCAATTCGAGACTGTATAGCGAAAATAATTGTATTGGTATTTTGACAGTTGAAACTTGAAAGACAGATTTTTTTTGTTTACATACGATATAGAGAAAATTTTATTCATTGAAGAAAGTGAAATGTGTTTTTTATAAATAACATTAAATGTTAAAATTCGTCCCTAATCAATTCAAAAATCAAAAATAAATGTTGGTTTTAATAAATACTGAAATTGATGTTTAATCAAACGAAATTTCAAAGTACGTTGTTTCGGATTTCGGTGCAAATCTGTTCAACCAATTGTTCAAATGAAGCCAAACGCTGTCCATTATTTTCGTCGTCTGCTACACTAAAAGCAAACATATCTAATAAATAAAAAAATCAATGTATTCACTTTTTTACCTCTTTTATAAATACAATTTTACCCTTGACGAGTCCCAGAAAAGCATTGTCGATATCAAACATCGACACTGATTCTTTTATGCGCTTGAGTGTACATATGCCGATGAGTAAAGCCTTCAGAAATTTTTTATCGATGCCAACATCGTTGCGCCGTTCCGTATTAAATTTGATCAAACCGTTGACAGCACGTGCCGATAACTGTATTTGAGTCATTTTGCCTTGAAGTTTTACAATATATCCACGATCCCCGCTTTCCTTTGAATTTAAAAAAAGTTTGTTGATAAACCATTTTTTCTTAAATGGCACACAATTTATACTCAATTTTTTCTTTAACTTACATGTTTCTTAAATGGCAAGTTGTTGGACAACATGTCATGTGATTTAATTTCATAACCGTTGATGATTGTAGCCGGTTGAAATTGTTCTATTGAGGAGTAAGTGTATTCCACATCGTCATCAACTCTTACGGTAAACACACCCTTGCGTGATACTTGATGCTGCACAACAGGATCTTCGACTTCACCTTGAGCCGGTTCAATTTCATTTGTCTCTTCTGTTGCTGGCACTTCATCACCAAATGTTTGTGGATCCAATTGATCCGTAATTGGTTCATTTTTCGCGATTTTTTATACCATCTATGTGGAAAGCTTGTATGAAAAACACGGAAGACCGCTGAAATGGCAAACGCCAAATATATACGGAATGTTCTCCACAAACATTTTGCATACATTTGCTGCACTATGTTCGCGTCTTTCGATTGATTTTAGTGGGACATAAATGACATGCACTTTTTTATCTTGTTTGGTTTGCGTTGTTGGAGTGGATGGTGCTGTTGAACTGTGCTGAGTACAGCTCGATGCGCTTTATTAAATCCATAAGTGGATCTGCGTGCTATTTGATCATACACCAATGCTTCCGATAATTCGATCAAAAGTTTCTTGCGTTGAAATGAATACCGATCTCGTGTAATTCCATGTCTTGGATTATAAATAATGAACGCAGCGACTCCACAATGTAAAGTCCACATACATTGATCAAGTTCATGAAGAAAGGCCAACGATTTTTGCCTCGTTGACATGAATAGCTATGACACAGTTGATCTGAATGATCAACGCCACCTTTTGTGCTGTTATAAAATGTGTTGATTTCATCTTCAGAAACCACACTTTTGATCGACAGCGAACGAATCATGTTTGTGTTTTTTAGCTTATATACACATATACACAAATTCTTTCTTTTTTATTTTTTGCTACATTGCTGAATCTACTCTATATGCACCGTTTTATAACGCAAAATTCAGAATGTGCACTGTTTATAGTTTTGAATTGTTTTATTTTTTACTGTTTATATGAGGTTTTCATGCATTTTGTATGGGCGGTCCAATGGACCGCCACTATACGTTCTAGGTGAGATTTGGTTTTATCAAATGTCCACAACATATACAATTATTTTATGATAGAAACAGTATGTACATGAATTATATCTGCCCGAAAAATTTTGAATTTTTTTAATTTACTTCGATTTTTATTCAATTTTTCCAAAAATTTCGGTCCAATGGACCGCCTCTATACCTAGGAGGGTTAAATCAGTAAGCCTTGTGATCTCATCATTTTAAGTAAAATTCAAAGTTATTGATTTCCGTTGATTTCATTCAGTGTAAAATGGAACCCCCAAGGAAAAAGCGAAAAATTAATAGAACAAAGGCATCACTTCAACATTTTGAATTTTTGCGAGAGACTCAAGAGGGTAAAAAGAAATATAAATGCATTCTATAGTTTTGCATTTTGCGATATCGTAATAAATTTTTATTTGGATGATAATTATTATGTTCTATATCGTTATTAGGATCGGATCCTAGTAACGTTATTATGATTTTATTAACTTATCATGATAAAATCATAATAATGTTATTAGGATTACATCCTAATAATTATTATGTTTGTTTTATGTAGTGTTGCTGGTTCAATTGAATACAAACGGCTTGATTTATTATTACAATGTGTTGAA
Organism: Contarinia nasturtii; assembly: GCF_009176525.2. Lineage (NCBI taxonomy): Eukaryota > Metazoa > Arthropoda > Insecta > Diptera > Cecidomyiidae > Contarinia > Contarinia nasturtii. The sequence continues at coordinate 3,620 of NW_022201571.1, forward strand.
CTTGTCACCATAAATGGTAGACCATTTAGTAATATTTACGATTCGGCTATTCTACGAATGAACAAGCAAATTTTGGAAGAACTTCGCAATTCAGGCCGCGAACTTGAATTACATGACAAACATTTGTTTGAAGTGAAAGATCTCTTACGAGATGTTGCACAAAATACTCGGAACAAGATTGCCTTTGAAGTTAAAAATCGCGGATTATCATTGTTAGTTGATATTGTTTCTAAGCGAGGCCGTTCATTTGTGGGCTTTGGCATTCAGTACATCGCAAATGGAAAACATACGACTCTGTCGATTGGTGTAATCGAACTCGAAGAATCCCACACTGGTATTTATTTGGCTGACGTAATTTGCAAACAGTTGAGTGAATTTGACATTGATTTAAAGCAAATATTAACGGTCACAACGGATAATGGTGCCAATGTTTTGAAGATGATTAAAGACATAGAGGAGCATTTACAACATAGAATTGATCAAAGAAACAATGAAAATTTGGCCAATGAAGTAACTGCAACTGCAAAAGATAGTACCAATATGAATGAAGTTGATGTTGATCAGGAAATTGAAGCACATTTGGCTATCTATGATGGAATGGCCGATGAAGAAGCGTTGGCCATATTGTTTGGTGATTCTGAACAACCAGTTGAAAGTACTCTTCGAGACAACCAAACACTCTTAACCGCAATAAGTGAAAATATGAGAAATTCTCATGGCATCGATGTCATTTGGGACATAAACGGCATAAATTGTGCCGCACACAAGCTTCAATTGGGCATACATGATTCCATTAAATCAACTTCGAAATCAAATCAAAACGTCATTGAATTGTGTCGAAAAGTGGCCATATTTCTTCGCTTAGATTCAACGTTCAATCAACTTAAAAAGGCCGGAATCACTTATACTAAACCGCGCCTTGAGTTACCAACAAGATGGGGCTCATTATACTTGATGGTATGTTTTTTAATTGAATTATGTTTTTATATCACTGTTCTAATAGATGTCTGATGTGACAGATCGGAAAGCCAGTGTTGAGTTCTTTGATGGCAACAAATTGTGTCAACTACTTTTAAAAAAATGGTTAGATTTGTGTGAATTGATTTTGGTGTTGAAAGATCCATTCAAAAGAACAATCGAACTACAAAAGAAGGATTTGACTCTTTCTGATACATATGGTATATGGACAAAGATGCGCCTTTATCTAAAGGCTGTTATAAGAAAGTGTAATACAGATTTTGGCCAATGTTTGTACGATGCAATGAAGATTCGACAAAAGACCATTTTCGAAAATCCAGTTCTTTTATCTGCATTGTATCTTGATCCTCGTTTTCGTAGTGAAGTTACGCGAGACGTACACAAACGTTCCCAAGCCGTTGAATTTTTGATAAACATGTATCACCGCATTCAAGTAATATCAAATGCATTAAACCAAACACACATACAAGTGACGTCAACCAATCAGTCTAGTGACATTGAATTTGATAGCCCAGATAGGCTTCAACACTATTTGAATCGAAATTCTGATTCATGTTCCTCTACACCAAATGCATCTTTTGAATTGACACAAACGCAGCAGAACAACACTGGACATGATATTCGCAAAATAATCGAAGAATTTAAACCGAAACCATTGCAGTTGGAAGACTCCATACTAAACTTTTGGGAAACTGAAAAGGAAAACCATCCAGAACTCTATCAAATTGCCAGCGTGATTTTTGCAATACCACCAACTGAAGTGCAGATCGAGCGGGACTTTTCTGCCCTTGAATTTATTTTTTCACCACGACGTGGTTTATTATCAAGCGGCTTACTAAAGGACATTCTCTTGATTTATTTAAACGCCGATATCTTTGAAATAATTAGAAACGAAAAATTGTCCGCTTTATTAGTTGAAGAACATTGAATATAATTTGTAATAAATACATTTCTCTTTCACTGATTAAATTATTCTCTATATCGTATGTAAACAAAAAAATCTGTCTTTCAAGTTTCAACTGTCAAAATACCAATACAACTATTCTCGCTATACAGTCTCGAATTGAATAAACATGAATTCTTTTCGTTCATGCACAAATACATTTGCATGGAGCCAATTTTCTGTTCGCTATATGATACTCTTTTGTTCCACATTTGATACAAATATCAGAAAATTTGGAACAACGATGAAACTTATAAATGAAAATATTTTAAATAAAATAAAACAATAAATCAATTTTCCTAATTTGTTTTTTGTTAATTTTTCAAACGTGCATTAAATAAACGAACAACAAAAAAATAATACAATAAAATTGAATCAGGAGGACACCTAACCTCCATATGTTCCTGCTGCTGCTGAACAGCAGAGCAATGAAACCA
>NW_022201572.1:0-1204 GCF_009176525.2 Contarinia nasturtii
AAAGAAGAGTATTTAGCTGTAACCAAACCATATTATTGATTTCTATTGTATTTCCAAACGAACTGAAGAACGACAGACAAGTTTATACTTACGTCCGATGAGACTAAAGCTTCTGAAAATGATGCAGAAAGAGAATAGACAGAACAAAATACGAATCAATCAATCAAAATGGAAACTTTTTGAGAGTAGAGTTGACCGTTTGCATACAGAACATGCCAAAAGTTTGAATACATCTGAGTATTTTTCATACAAAATGCAGTTTTTTGATGTTTCAAAAATAATACTTTTTATTCTCACCATCAGAAATCAATATCTTTTGAAGAACAAAATAGTAAATATTTAGCAAAAAGTATTAACTGGTTTTAAAATGGCAAGTCTTTGAGTCCGCTGAGGGATGCTAGGGGCTCGGAAGTATTTTTTATTCGTGAAAAACCATGCATATTCACGAATATTGGTCCATTTTAAGTAGTGAACAATAACTTCACTTTCTGTGAATATTCGTGAGTAAAATCATTATTCCTGATTATCGTCAATACCCAAAATGGCGGCAAACGGTGCATGTCATTTAGTGGAACGTCATTTATAAAATCACAAAGGCTTACTATAAGAATATAAATTACACACTTTTGAAGTTCTTCACCCAAATTATTTTTTTTTGTTGAAGAAATATAAATTTTTAGCCTGAAAATTGTTTTTATGCAATAATATCATGATTATTAATTTTATTTTGTGTTGTGGGTGTGTTTCAAATCGCTGCTGTATACGAGCTGTATAATTACGAAAAACTACGATAATCACGAATATTTGTAATATTTGTCGCTATATATCAAATTCATACAAAACTGTATTTATTTGATGTTTTTTTTTTTCAAGTTCCGAGCCCCTAGGAGGGATGTATATTCGAATGTCCGCACATGTGAACGTCGAAAATTGGGACTAGGATTAAATAATTGTACCAAAAATGTACTTAATTGTACCGCAATTTATTTTTAATTGTACCTTACTCGTTTGGATGAGATTTGAGGTTAAAATTTCGCGGCACTTCAATTTGCCGGTCAACTAGCCAAAATAAAACTCAAAGATATTTTTTGAATTTTTATGGCTGATAATAAATGTACCTTCAAAATTCACGGGGGGTTTCCCGAAAAAATGGCAATAATGAAAATCAACGATATTTTTTAAATTTTTATGGCTGATAATAATT
>NW_022201573.1:0-1770 GCF_009176525.2 Contarinia nasturtii
TTTTTTTTCGATATTTGTGAACGTTTGTGAACATTTGAATAAGAAAATATCGTCAGTTACACCGAATGTTATTTAATGTTTGTATTTGATTGACTTCGGGATCTACAACATTTCGACAAAATAACCTTGAGTTAGTTAGAGTGAGTTTTGTGTTGACGATTTTTATTGCGCAGCAAGTGTGAAGAAATTCCAACTTGTTTTTCTCATTTCTGAAAAATATTATTATAATCTAGGGGTTGTACACCGTTTGAAAATGAAGAATATACAGCAAATCCACGATTCTGGCTATTGGCTATTATTACAATTCTCACTATTCCGATGATTCCCAAAAATTCAATGATCTGGTTTATATTCTGGTTGTACAGTATATACACAACGATAGCATTTAATTTGAATCTAAAACATTGAAATTCAATATTTTTTGTAATTTTGAATTGCCTTCGAACGAACGAACGAGTGTTCGTAGATGTTTGCAGCCAACACGAGTTCGAGTCATGTTATTGTTGTATTATATATATGTTTACGTGGAAATTGCTGGAATTCTTGAATTAAAAAACAAGTAGATGTAAGACATTTTTTTGCTATATATATATCGCCCTTTCAATAAATGTTTTATCAGTTTTTGAAATTGGTTTGAATTACTAAAAATTATTTTCCAAACATTTTTTCAAGTTTAAATTATTAAGTGTGAAAATGTTTAGGCAAAAAAGTGTCATCTTGATATTCTTCGGAATTTTCGCCTTCACTACAATAGAAGCTGTAAAAAAAAAAGGCAAAGAAATAGCCGAAAGTTCATACGACCCGAATAAAATTTGGCGCATCTTTACCGCAAAAGATGTAGATAATGAGAAAGAGGTTGAATATCGAATTCAAAACATACCCGATACACAATTTGATACTGTGGTGGATTTTATGATGAGCCACTATTTCAATACCGAACCAATTTATAAGGGAAAAGGTGCGTAATGTTCCTTTGTTTTCTTTTTTTTTTGTGTTCTTCTCATATAACTCTATAAAAATCGTTAGGTATAAGAGGAGGTGAAGAACATATAGAAAGTTGGCTGGAAGATTTAAGAGCAAATATGTCCGTTGCCTGCTATAATCATTTAAATGAGTTGGTTGGTGTTCTCATATTGGTTATGGAAGAGCAGAAAAAACCATCAAAAGGAGAAAAAATATTAGAAAAATTCAAATCAGAAAAAGAAAAATCAAAATCAAAAGCAACTCAAGAAGTAACTTTAAATCGATATTTAATTAATTATTAATAATCTAATTATTTTTTTGTTTATTCTATAATCAAATATGGCAAGACATCGAAGCAACACGAATTTTTTATTGATGCATATAATGTGTATAAGGAATACGAGGTTGACAGATTCTTGACGGATGACGGTTTGATAGTCGCACCTTTATATCGCGACAAAGGCATAGAAAAGGAGCTTCTCGAAGTTATAAAACCAATTTGTATGGCGCATGGTATAGAAGTATACACAGGTATTTTTACATCAGATCCTATGAATGAACTGGCCGATAAACTTGGATTTAAGATCAAAAAACAAATTGGGTAAATTTTAGAATGAATGGAGTTGTTTTTTTTACTAATCAATTAAAACTATTTTCAGTTTAAAGAAGAAGAAAATAAACGCCAAGCTTATGACTATAAGGTCAATCAAATACAAACATTAAATAACATTCGGTGTAACTGACGATATTTTCTTATTCCAATGTTCACAAACGTTCACAAATATCGAAAAAAAATTGTTCAATAAA
>NW_022201574.1:0-5752 GCF_009176525.2 Contarinia nasturtii
GCGTTAAACTCAACTACTACTACTACTACTACTACCAAATCTCAAATCTAAGCAATGAATGTTATTGTTGCTTTTATTCTATATTGTATAGATTTAAAAAAAATTTAATATTACCCATTACACCCATTACAGACCCATTACATGTTTATTAATACCCATTTTTTCTATTCTTTTTTTGTAATTAACCCTAGGAAATCAATCACATCGTTTGGTGTTCGATCGATTGAATCTAATGCATGGACGATGGGTACATAATCGAATTTATAATCCTTGTACAGTGTTAAATAACAGTCCAAAATACAAAATATGTTTTTGATTTTATTTTTCCTAGGACAACAGTCGTCAATACAAATATTTTGACTTTGCTGTCATTGGAAATCGTTTTGATGAGTTAACGAAAAAGTACAAAGTATGCTTAGCAACACAAAGTTCATTAGAACGTTTATATTCGTTGGTAAGTGTAGCAAATCGTTGGACTGGTCCAATTTCGTTGGCTGTGTTCGTTGCTGGAGACGATGAACTCTATTTGCTACAGCTCTACTTATCATATTTACAAAATTGTTTTGCTCCAATACGCGATGCGGTCACCATTCATTTGGCCTATCCAATTAAACGTGCACCAAAAATGGTGCGCAAATTTTTAAAAAGTGATTATACTAATTTTGTATGCGATCAACCGGAGCTAACGTTAAAAAAACTTATGAAATTTCGCACCACCGATACGATAAAATGGCGCCTAAAAAATCCCTATCCACAAAATCACTTGCGAAATGTGGCTCGCAAAGGTTGCCAAAGTGATTATATTTTTCTAACTGACATTGATATTATACCGAGTATCAATTTCACACAAAACCTAGACAAATTTTTACGTAAAACACAATGCTCAAATAATAATGCGAAATGCGCTTATGTGGTGCCGACATATGAAATTGACAATCGTGCCAAATTTCCACATACCAAAACCGATTTACTGCGACTGTCGAAACGCGGTCTAGCACGACCATTTCATCAAAAAGTTTTTATCTACAACCAATATGCCACGAATTTTTCGAAGTAAGTAAGCGATTGACTGTAAATATTTGAAAAACTTTTCTACGTGTATTTTTATTCCTTTTATTTCTACGTAGATGGGAAGCAACCGGTGGTTCTGCACAAGATGAAACCATTATAAGTCACAATGTGACAAATTTTGAATTTTTGTACGAACCATTTTATGTTTCAACTGACGCAGTACCACCGCACGATGAACGATTCTTAGGATATGGTTTTACACGGAATACTCAGGTAAATAGTTTCATTCATTTAGCTATTTGATCTAAATTCAATTCTCTAGCAACTTATTTTATCTTCATTTTTTCAGGTATATGAAATGTTTGTGGCTGGCTATCAGTTTCAAGTGCTGACACCGATATTTACGTTACATAACGGTTTGCAAAGTAAAAAAAGTCGGCCCGCTTGGCGTGAACGACAAAATAATTTGAATCGCAAACAATTTGAAGTCTTTAAAAAGGAAATCTATGCACGATACCGGCGTGATCCATTGCAAATGCTGCAGCCGAAGAAACCTCCTCAAACAAAACAAAAAACTAAAGTCTAAATTTCTTGACCATTAATTGATGTTCATTTAACAATACAACGACAAGAACTCATTAGCTGTATGGCTGATTCTTTTCTTTTAGTTTTTTTTTATAGTATAGTTCTGTTTGTGTAAAAAAATGCTTTTTATTCATTTTGCGTGTAAAGTTTGTTCATTGTTTCGATCGACATCGCTCAATTAGTCAAAATGAATCTAGTCAATGAAAATAGTGCGATAATTTTATGAATATTGAAAAAGAGACTAATTTAATTACCATATCAGATATACTTATTTAATTCATTCTAATAATAATTTAAACAGTTTACACGGTTCTAGATAATATAGCAAACAATAAAATTTGATGTATAGACGAGAATGTAATTTTCAGTCGTTTTTGCTCTTATTCGAATGAGAAATATACGTATCACTGAAATATTTTCAAGTAAATAAAATCAGGTGATTATTCTGTTTTGCCCCTCTGCCAAACACATGCCCCTCTGCCAAATCGTCAATTTTCAATATTTTTTCAAACTCTCGAATGTTTTGAGTTCTTAGAGAGCACTCTCACTGGCTTCTCAGTGTCTCCACTCATTTGCACAACTTTCAATCTTGACTTTAAGTACCTAGAATTGGCTTAACCTTCATATAAATACCTCCTTTCGATTTAATGATTTCAAATCACATGCCCCTCTGCCAAATCGACAATTTTCAATATTTTTTCAAACTCTCGAATGTTTTGAGTTCTTAGAGAGCACTCTCACTGGCTTCTCAGTGTCTCCACTCATTTGCACAATTTAATCTTGACTTTTAGTACCTAGAATTGGTTTAACCTTCATATAAATACCTCCTTTCGAACTAATGATTTCAAATCACATGTCCCTCTGCTAAATCGACAATTTTTAAAATTTTTCCAAACTCTCGAATGTTTTGAGTTCTTAGAGAGTCTCCTTAGTTTGTCAGTGTCTCCGCTCGTTTGCATAACTTTTAATCTTGACTTTTAGTACCTAGAATTGGCTTAACCTTCATATAAATACCTCCTTTCGAACTAATGATTTCAAATCACATGCCCCTCTGCCAAATCGACAATTTTCAATATTTTTTCAAACTCTCGAATGTTTTGAGTTCTTAAAGAGCACTCTCACTGGCTTCTCAGTGTCTTCACTCATTTGCACAACTTTCAATCTTGACTTTTAGTACGTAGAATTGGCTGGACCTTCATATAAATACCTCCTTTCGAACTAATGATTTCAAATCACATGCCCCTCTGCCAAATCGACAATTTTCAATATTTTTTCAAACTCTCGAATGTTTTGAGTTCTTAGAGAGCACTCTCACTGGCTTCTCAGTGTCTCCACTCATTTGCACAACTTTCAATCTTGACTTTTAGTACGTAGAATTGGCTTAACCTTCATATAAATACCTCCTTTCGAACTAATGATTTCAAATCACATGCCCCTCTGCCAAATCGGCAATTTTCAATATTTTTCCAAACTCTCGAATGTTTTGAGTTCTTAGAGAGCACTCTCACTGGCTTCTTAGTGTCTCCACTCATTTGCATCACTTTCAAACTTCGATGGGATTGGACGCTGGATTAATGAATAAACCATCCAACATCCAATTAACTTAATGAATTAAACTTCAGAATAAGAATAAAAATTGTCAACAAAATTAATTCAAACTTAAATAAAAATAAACACACAAAATAAACTACATGTTTTTTCTTTTGTATGTAACACAAAATAAATCTGATGTTTCATCGATCATCCAATATATATAGAAATGGTCGAATACTTCACATGAAATTGGAATTTTTCTCATGGGCATCACTTCAGTCATGAAATTTCACTCTATCAACCAAAGTCCTTCAAAATCTAATGGTTTCTATTCCTCGCAAGTTGCGAGTCGCAACCCCTAATCATCCTGTAAAGTCAGATTTTATATAAAGTTTCGGGGGGAAGGTTATCGTGTTTACAAATGTTTGCGTACATCGTACAACATCCATGGATACAGTATCCATTGATATATTTTTATCTAATGTTATTTATCTTCATTCTAAAAATGTTCAAAAAACTTAATACAAAAAATATAATGTTCAACGAATCATAAAAATATCATCAAAAATCATTCCTTGATGTGATTGGACGCTGGATTAATGAATAAACCACCCAACATCCAATTAACTTAATGAATTAAACTTCAGAATAAGAAATGTCAACAATTCGAACTGAAATAAAAATGCAGACAAAAAATAGAATACATGTTTTTAACTGAAAATTGAAACTCGTTGATCTGTCTTGTCAAATCCAGAATGAATCAGATGTTTCACCCGTCATCCAATATTTCTATATACTAATCGAATACTTCACATGAAATGTCAAATGAGATGTACAGTTTTTATCCATTCATTCGTGTTTTTGAAATCCAACTTATTTATTTATCCATAAAATATAACTCATCCATGGATAAACTAACATCTATTCTATCCATGGATGCACTATAACTCTCCTCTATCCAAGTGGATCTCTCTCTTTCTTTTCTTCATGAATAAATTTATGATGGATGGTGGATGTACCTTATCCATTAAAAAAACATCCATGGATATTACTTATCCAGTCCTTTTAAAAACAAAATCTATCCATGGATGTTGGATAATGGATAATTTGGGGGACATTGACAGTGAGCCGCCTCACCGCCCTATTTTACGAAATTAAATATTTATTCCTTATTTCGATACATCTCATTAATACCAATCATAATATGCATAATTCAAATAAATAAATTCATAAATGTAGCGGGGCAATCCAAAAATGTGATGTCTTTCAATCTAGACCAATACGTAGGTTGCTCCATAATTTTTTTTAAAATGGTACTTATAGTGTTGCCCGATGTAAACCATTGTCATATTCGTAAAGTTTGATGTTTTGGTATGTATTCGTGCCCTGAACCTTTTGTCGTACGAACGCTATTTGTATTGTTTACAGTGACTGGTAAACTGCGACTCAACAAAAAAATGAATTTTACACGTGAAGATTTTCGTAAAATGATTTACTACGATTTTCGAAGTAAATTATCTCAACAACAGTGTTTCGATCGACTTCATTTGGCCTTTGGCAATGAAGCACCAACCCTTCAGACAATTTATAACTGGTACCGAGAATTCCGTTGCGGTCGTAGTTCGCTCAAAGACGAGTTTCATACAGGTCGTCCAAAATCGGCTGTTGTGCCACAAAACATCGATGCTGTCAGAAAACTGATTATGGAAGATCGTCATGTGACCTACCGTGAGATTGAGGCATCTTTGGGCATTTCATCCCACAGCATACATACAATTTTGCATGAACATTTAGCCGTAAAAAAGATTTGCTCTCGTTGGATCCCACATAAATTGACCGATGAACAAAAAATGGCTCGTGTGAGTTGGTGTAAAGAAATGCTCAAGAAATTCAATCGTGGTGCTTCAAAAGACGTTAATAAAATCGTCACTGGTGGCGAATCATGGATCTACGCGTATGAGCCCGAAACGAAACAGCAGTCGACTGTATGGGTCTTCCAAAATGAAGATAACCCAACGAAAGTTGTTCGAGCAAGAAGCACTTCGAAGCGAATGGTCGCCTGTTTTTTCGGGAGAAGTGGTCATGTGGCAACCGTTCCACTAGAGGATCGTAAGACCGTCAATTCTGATTGGTATACCACCATTTGTTTGCCCGAAGTGTTTGGTGAAATAAGAAAAAACAACCACCGTCGCAAAATAATTCTTCATCACGATAATGCGAGCTCTCACACATCTTTTCAAACTACTCGATTTTTGACCGGTCAAAACATCGAACTGATGGGTCATCCACCGTACAGTCCTGACCTGGCACCCAATGACTTTTTTTTGTTCCCAAGCGTGAAGAAAAAACTACGTGGTCAACGATTTTCGACACCAGAAGAAGCAGTTGAAGCGTTCAAAACACACGTTTTGGAGATATCAGTTTCGGAGTGGCACGAATGCTATGACAAATGGTTTCATCGAATGCAAAAGTGTATCGATCATCTCGGGGAATATTTTGAAAAACAATAAAACCATTTTCGACAAAAAACAACTGTGTTATATATGTTTTTAAAAAAAATTATGGAGCAACCCTCGTACAACACTTCTCGGTATGTAATCGTTGCTGAATGCTGCCTCAACCT
>NW_022201575.1:0-6073 GCF_009176525.2 Contarinia nasturtii
AATTGTCCTTATATTGGGACGTATGCTTCGATCGTGAATCTGCCAGAATTCTCCATCAGAATAAGCGAAGCTTGTTTGGAACAGAGGAATCTGCAAAATAAGATGACTCATCGCATTCGTTAGAGCTTCCAAATCCAATGGACCACGGACAACCATGTAAGATGAAACGATGCATTTAGTTGCAGGACGCATTTGTTGAATAAGAAACATCTCACGCTGGGCACGTGTTGTGATGCTTCGCACCAATGAAGCATCGGAGAGAGTGAGCTCACCATCAGATAGGTTCTTCATCGTAATTTGTATAATAATAGCGACTTTCAATTTATTCGGTGTACACTGTATAAATTCTGAAAAACTAAAGCCACCAAAATATTTATGCAATATATTGAATACAAAACTGTGTATACTATAGTATTTATGTGTATAATCGAATGGAAAAGTTAAATTTACAAAATCAACAAAACCGATTTTGGTGTCATGAATGTGAAGAAGTAGAAATTTTGATTTTTTTTGGGAAATTTCATCACAAAGTTTGATAGATCATTAGAAAGGTTATCAAGCAGAGTATTACTCAGCTCTGCTGCCATCCATAGCATATTAAAATATCTTGCTCATATTTATATCATTTCCAATATATTTTTAAAAAATCATCACAGTTATTTTTTTAAATTCAGAAATATTTGAATGCACCTCTGTTATACAAATTATTCCAAATAAACAAAAATACTTCACACACTTACTTTGAACTGTGTTTGATATTTCACAACGAACTTAATTGGGATAAAAAAGTTAATCACAATATTGGGAATCGTAAGTAAAAATTGTACACTTTTATATCTGAAAAATGAATAAATAAAAAGAATTTTGGTATTCCTTTTATACATTTTAGAAAGAGACGTTTTATGTTATAAAATTGAGAGTATTTCTTTATTATCGAGTGATAATTGTTGTCTGGAAGATATATTGTCTCATCGTTTTATTGTCAACGAGCTTGTGAAATTTTATTATACACAAGACAACATATCCCGTGTGCAAAAGATGTGTCTGACTGACTGGTTAGTCGAAATCAACTGAAAATGAATTTTGTGAACTGTTGCAGTTTAACCAGTCGACTATAATTGTCTATTTATCTGATTTTAAACAGATTTGGGACGTTAGATTGCTATAGCCATCTGTGATTGAAGTTGATTTTAGTCACATTTTTCTGTAATGTCCTAAATTAGCTAACTGACTAGGCAATCACGAAGCTTCTACCCAGGGGTCCAAATCAATTCAAAAATGAAGACTTTTTTTTGGTCATCAAGTTTTGGAATAGGAGAAATTCCTTCGATTTGGTAGAGTTTTTGGCTGAGAGAAAAATATTTCGATTTATGTACACATCAACGCTCATGTCTGCTGTGATATAAACTCACGAAAAGATGCGCGCGCGTATTAAATTGAGTATGTAATCATGAGTGTTGATCTGTGTACAGATTTACCAGCATCAAAATTGTAATGTTATTAACCATTACGTTAACTTTTCTTGCCTGAAATAGCTACTACAATTGTATCACAGCGGACGGCAGTTCGCGCGAGTGACGAAACCACATTAGTGTGTTGAAAAGTCGAACTCGCTATATATACACGTAATATACGAAATCCAGACCTAGAAGGCCTTTCGCCCCAATTGATGTATGATTGGAAAGGCCTTGGATCATAGATCAAGAAAAAATGTCAAAGTATGGAAATCGGTCCACCTGTCTTCAAAATATGGTCCTTTCAAGAAAAGGGTCATAATTCAGTTCTACGGCCATACATGGCTCTAAATGAGGTCGTTGACCCCTGAAACATCAATATTTGGATTCTAGAGCTCAATACCTTTCAATTGACCCCCTAACCGTCGAAATCGATCAATCCGTTCGAAAAATTTATTATTTTAAAAATTTCATATGAATTCCTATGAAAAATCAAAATGTCTGTCTGTGGCCAATTTTGCGTAGTTATTTCTAAGACTTTTTTGTTGCGGCACTTTACAAAGATATTGAAAATAAAAGTGGTATGTATCACACTTATTTTCAATTCGTTCAAGTATCAAATTTATTTTCAATTCTGGCTAGTATCTCATTTATTTTAACTCATTTGTGCATTATACCCAGTCTCCGAGAGTTTCATATAAGCCTTCCCATGTAGATGGTAAAAAATCGTGAAAAATGAAAAAAATAATTAAATTTTTTTTCTTCGATTTACAAATACTATTCAATTTTCTGTGCCATCTGGTGAAATCAGAATGAAAAAAATCGCATTCTTTATCACCCAAATCACGATTGGCATTCGGCCACTATTCAATAGGTGTTACATAGGAAGTTTATATGAAACTCTCGGAGACTCGGTATAGAGCACTCCAAAAGTGAAAAAAATCCAGATCTTGATTTGCATGATAAGATTTGCATTCTGATTTCACCAGGTGATACAGAAAGTTGAGTAGTATTTGAGAATTGAAGAAAAAAAATTAATTCTTTTTTTTCATTTTTCACGATTTTTTTACCACTTACATGGGCGGTTTGTATGAAAAACACGGAAGACCGCTGTGTGGAAATGACAATGTCGTACGTCCGTACGTATTATGCATTTGCCATATGCTTATATGAAACTCTCGGAGACTGGGTATAATGCACAAATGAGTATACTAGCCAGAATTGAAAATAAATGTGATACATACCACTTTTATTTTCAATATCTTTCAAGTATCAGATTTATTTTAAACGCGAGTTAGTATCTCATTTATTGTAATTCATCGTCTTGTATCAGTATTTTTTTAAAGAATGTTTGGAGGTCATGATTATTCTTACCCATTCAATTGTAATGTGTCACAGCATGTGTTATTACTCCCTCAAACGAATTCTGTTTAAGATACACAGGTCAATTGGAGTCTTGCACACACTTCGTTTAGAAAGAGCAATAATACATGGACTGCTGCGTTAAATATAGGATAGACGCAAAATATCTCTTAACTATAGTCAATTATACCTGGCTGCTACAGTTAATTAACTAATGTTAATTAAAGTTGTCTATTTTTTCAGTCAATTATTGGGAGTCAGTCACTTTTTTGTACACGGGACATCTTTTGCAAAAAATCGTTGCTCTTATCAAGAACAGACTTAAGACTATTAGACAACAACCTCACTGAGAATTCCAGACTAATTTTTATAACTTTATAGACACAACTCTTGATAAACACAAACAGTTACTCTTTGAAGGGCACTTCACCAAAACAAATCATACAAAGTCCATATCCATTTTTTTATTTATTGCATTTATTCAATAATAAAGGTGTATGACACCCCGACATTGAAGTTTCTTTGAAATATGTACTTTTCGAAAAAAAGAAAATGGTATCAAAGACACTAAATCAAATACCGTAAAGATAAATTTATTTCATATTTTTCTGTTCTTGTTCAAGTTAATATTTGTCGCATGCAAATTTATTATTTAGAAAAACAAGACAATTGCAATGTGCTTCATTATATTTAAAAAGAGAAAATGAATGTTGTAAATATTTATTACAATTACATGAATTTAATCTGCAATAACCAAAAACACAACAAATGGAAAAATAAATAAATTTTTATTGTCCAACGTTTATATTAATTGTCAAAATTGATCGAATTCTTGCTTTATTTCGATTGAACTAAAACTTTAATTTGTTTTTGTGTGTGGCAATCTTCGTTGCTGGCGCGACACACGTAAATACCCTCATGACGATGACTGATATGATTTTTACGATTCGAAAAACTGCGAAATTAAACGAAGTTGCTTTGCGTGACACTGGTTTCTCGTGACTTTGGGGTCCATACCATGCAAAATTGGTTGGTTTTTCACCATCGGCCGTACAAAACAACACTAACGTATCACCTTCAATGACGGTGATTTCTTGTACATTTGGTAAAATGGTAATGTTTAAAGATTGTTGAACGGTGACCGAAATAGTTTTACTCGTTTCACTCACAGCGTTTATGGCCTTACCTAGGGTGAATCACATCGAAAAGAATAGAAATTAATCAATGAGCAATGGAAGTGTATTGGAAACATACGATGACTTACACTCGTATTCACCTGGTTCGGCGGTAGTTGCGTTTGCAATTAAAATCGATTATTAGAATTGTACTGGTCGTAACAATTCGACCATTCCATTCAACTGTACATTGGAAAACACCACGATCCTCCATTACGGCATTGTTGATAATTATCATGTTACCAGTTTGTGCCACATTCGATCCAAGACCATTGGCAAGGACTTTTTTCTATGTAACAGTTGAGTTATCAACGGATGCTTCACAAGCCAAACTAAAATTACGGCCATAGTATACAGTATACAAATCCCTATAGGGATTACCACTTATAAGTGGTTTAATTTTTAATGATCGATGAAGCTTGTGGCTCTTTGGTCTTTTTAAAGGCGATTTGGTTGAGTTTCTTGACATTGGACGTTCGGTGGTGGTCGTTGAATTAATATAAAAAGGAACGACAGTGCTGCTTTCATTCGTTTCTCCGAGTGAAGTTGTAGTCTCTGTTTGGTGGAGAATATCTTGTTGATCGGTTGTCGAAATTGGTTCGGAACTTGGACACGATTTGATGGTGTGTGACACTTCACTTTCTATTCAGATGGATTTTCAATGTTTTAAAACGAAATAATAGGTTTGTGTTAGAAAATACCGTACCGTTTATAACAATTAAATGATATTCTCCGAACATATTTACACTAAAATCCAAAAGTTGTATGATAACATCATGCATATGTTTTACGGAAACTTCAAATTCAGATGTGATCTCAACAGTTATGTTTAAGAAAGTTGTTTCATTTGTCGATGAATGACTGAAAAGTGATTTACAATTTCATTTAATAAAATCACCAATTATAGATAATTTGTTGAAATATTCCAGTAATAGCATCAAAAGGGTACTTCCCATACAAAAGAACGACCGCACTGAGTCTGTCAAAAATAATATGTGTGGTGAATTTTTTTCATTATTGACTATACAGTAAACATGATGCAATACATTAACAAGAGCTGTCAAAGTCGCTTTTTCATGCGTAATTTGATGTTGGTGGAATGGAGACGCCACAGAATTATTGCATATTACGTATGTTTCAATTGTGTTATTATATTATATGTATATATTCAGTATTCACATATGTGTATGAATTGCTACATATGTGATCGCATATGACAACATGTGTGATTTAGCACAATAACAGTGCTACGTACAAGTCTTGTTTGTTTTTTTTCATTTGCTATAAATTTGAATTTATAATTTATTCAAATGTAATTTGAAAACCAAATCTTCTCCATTTTACTTTTCCGCACACACCTAGTGTGTAAGGTAAAGTATTGGAATCGGTCGAAAAATTAACACCCTCAAAAAACATGTTTTCTGGGTGTTTTAGGAGCCAGGAAACACGAATCTAGCGTTTTTTCGATGTTCGAATGTATGTGCGTGGTACGCTGTACGCAAAAATTTGTTAACACGATAACTTTCAAACAAGAAAAGTAATTCAAAATCTGACTTCACAGGATGATTGGGGGTGCCGAGGAATAGAAACCATTAGATTTTGAGCGACTTTGGTTGACAGAGTAAAGTGTCATGTCTGGTGTGATGCCCATGGCCATCCATGGGAAAAATTCAATTTTTCGGCGCACACTACCCAGGGGGTCAAAGTACCCGATTGGGATCAAACTTCACATAATTTTAGTGATTAATTAGTGAAAATTTGTGACGCAATTTTTAGAATTTGTGATGCTCCAGAAAAAAAGTTACAGGCCTAAATTTGAAAAAGCCTATTCATCAAAAAGTCTATAAGTGAAATTTTGAAAAATTCGAAATAAAACAAAATTTCAAAAAACTAATGATGCAGTATTTTAGTGATTAATTTGTGATTTTCAAAAATATTTTGAAAATTTCGATACGACATCTGGCGAACATTTTTTGAACAAAAAAGTGAAAATTGCCCAAAAAAGAAATATTATCGAAATTTCGAAAAGGCTTTTATTAAAAACAACCGTAATCATAAAAATTCTTCGACACAGATTTAGTG
>NW_022201576.1:0-2346 GCF_009176525.2 Contarinia nasturtii
TTCACATTCATTCATTCAGATTCAGACTCTCAATAAAGCAACACGCACTCAATACATTCAGACATTCATTGTACTTTTGTTTAGTTTCATTTCATGAATCATTTCAGTGGCTTTACTGCGTATGTAAGTAAATAACTTCCAACACCAACTGGACTTTATACGTCTTCAGACCAAGATCTTTTCGCAAAATTTCGGACAAAGACCGACTTGTTGTGCAGGGCGTCGAATTGATAAAAAGAACCGTAATTTATCATCCGAAAGTTAGTAAAAATGTCCATGTGAGACAGAAATTCATTAGAAAAATATTATTGCTTTTATACACTTATTAGACAAATCTAGAGAATATTAAACTCAAATTCGGTGGGCGCACTTTTTGTATGGAAATATTTGTTGAAAATTCAACAATACACCACCTATTAAAGACAATAAAGATTTTCGTTATTACTGCTGTGTTGACACAGCTCTAGCGAACTATATAGCTGTATTGCAAACGTATTAGTACTGAGAACACACTGACACCGATTCTGTGTATGCGTGTGTGTTGTAAATTTTGCACAAGCAGCTACGGTTGACAACTGAGTGCAGAATTTACAATACAAACGGACACACAAAATCAGAGTCAGTGTGTTCTTTAGTAACAAAAATCTTTATGTCTTTTAATAGTTGTCGTATTCGTTGAATCTTCAACAAAAAATCTTCGATACCAGCGTCCAAAAAAAGATAATATTAAAAACCATTATTTCTCCTAGGAGCTCACTATGACTCAATTGCAACAATTCAGAGCATAGTAAACAAAAATTGAAAATGATTGAACGTCTTTGTAAAAATAGACTTTTTGAAATTTTCGTGAATTTTGTAGGGGGACCCCCATTGGGGGTGATGGGAGGGGCTGCCCAATGGCAAAAATGAAATGTGCGCCAAAAATTAGCTATAGTTGACCATACATTGTGGTGCAAAATTTTGGACCGAAAAAGTGAAAAATCGACTTTGTAGGATTTGACCCCAAATGGAGGGCACTGGGGCTAGACACAATATTGGATGAAAAAAATATCATTTCTAAAGTATTTTGGCACGCTGAGCCCGAATTTCGGGGTTTCATGTCAAAAAAATCACACCTTGGGGGTTTTTGACCCCCGACCCCCCTGGGGGGTGGGGGGACTTGGAGGGCAGGTGACCCAAAAAATTTCTCTCATCATTCTGAACAACTTTATAGTGCATTATAGTGCATAATTTTTTGGTCCTACCATTAAATTGGGGTTAAGAACCAGTCTGGGTATACAAAGTAGAGGGTGTAAATAGGGGTTGAAGGGCTTTGGGTCAAAAGTCTAATGATGCCAATTGATAGAGCACTGAAAACTATCTTGGGTGTAGGAACACACCCCGGGGGTATTTCACCCCCAATGACCTTAAATCGGGGTCGGCGTATCGGACCCAAAGGGGGGTAAGGGGGTGTTGGGGGGTTAAAACTAATGATGCCAATCGATCGGGCATCAAAAAATACCTTAAGTTTGGGGGGGTATTGAGGGGGTGTTTTTCATGCCCTTGGCCCTCAAATGGGAGTCTATAAATATTTGGGGGGTAAGAAAAATGAGTAGCCCCACAAAGTGAGGAGGGGTCGGTCGGAGGGTCAAAACCAATGATGCCAATCGATAGAGCACTGAAAAATACCCCGGGTATGGGTGAAGGGTCATGGGTGTTTTTCCACTCCAAAGACCTTAAATATGGGTCCGAAGAGTCAAACCGGAGCACTCCCCTAGGGGGGAGGGTAACGAGAGGGGGTCAAAACCAATGGTGCCAATCGATAGAAGACTGAAAAGTGCCCTAGGTAGGGGTGAAGTTTCATGTGGTGTTTTACATCTTGACACTGAAATGGAAGTCCGTATATATTTTGGGGGCAAAAAAATAAACATAGCCCCCCCAAAAAGGGGGAAGGGGGGGTCGGATGAAAAAATTAGTGATGCAAATCGATAGAGCGCCCCAAAATTACCCTAGAAATGTCAATCTCTTTGCTACAATCATATATTCGATACCCAAACTGAAATTGGGTAAAGTTTCCCCCCCCCCTTGCCCATGTATGGCCATATAGTCGTCGTTTAGTTTACCTTTTCCCCATCTCTCACGTCTAAGAGGAAAACTGAAATTCACGATATTTGCTTGCACACGATATGTGACATGAAACCGCCAGATGGAACTATCCACTTACCAGTAATGCTCCCATAGTGTTACTCACCGATTGAACTGGGCATGGTTGCCCTGTTTAGAATATGCTGAGAAAATAAATTTGTGAAAATGAGGGGTTCCCAAGCTCCCAATTGGGGGCAGGGGAGTACCCAACCATGTCAAAAC
>NW_022201577.1:0-16879 GCF_009176525.2 Contarinia nasturtii
TGCAATCGATTCAAAAATTTAAAATTATACGAATAAATGTTTTTATAAGAATTAAAAACGAATACAAACACGTGTCACACATTTGTCCCAAAAGACTGTTTCGTTTATCTCCTTTGTAGGGAACAACAAAACCGAATTACATCGTGTTTTTTGTCTTATTGTGTTCATTTGTGTACTCTCTTACAATATATTATTGCTGATTTAAAATTCTTTGACCCCCAGGACACCCTATTGAACATCAAACTCTGAAGAAGTTGAAAAGTATTTAAATTCATCAGCTTCTGAAGGAGTTATCATAGGAGAGAAAGATGAAGAAAAAATACTAGGCCTACGCTGGCTAAAGACGACTGATGAATTATCAATTGTCGTCAAAACAGATGGAACAAAAAAATGCACCACTAAAAGAAACATTTTGAGTGAAATCGCCAAATTATATGATCCAAATGGGTTCATAGCACCCATAGTGGTTAGAGCAAAAATGTTAATGCAACAAATTTGGCGGCTCAAAGATATAAACTGGGACGATAAAGTTCCAGCAGATATAAGCAAGGAATGGGCAGACATCTATGCGGATCTCCCATTACTAAAGAATTTTAAAATAAATCGTTGGTTGAACACCAACAAAAAATGCAAAACAGAAGTCCATGCCTTTTGCGATGCATGCGGAAAAGCATATGGTACATCCATTTATGTAAGAGTAGAAAATGAAATGAAAGAAATTTTCTGCTCATTATTATCTGCCAAATCAAAAGTAGCTCCGCTAAAGGACATGACAATTCCAAGGCTGGAACTGCTTGCAGCACATATACTAGTTGAACAATTAGAAGCAATTGTTGATGCATGCGGGTTTGAATATTCAAATGTAACGCTTTGGTCGGACTCAATGGTAGTGTTAAGCTGGATTAAAAAATCACCTACCGAGTTAAAAGCATTTGTGTCGCACCGAGTACAAAGAATACAAGAAAAAACAAAACAATGCAAATGGAAACATGTACGATCGGGTGACAATCCGGCTGATTTAGTTAGCAGAGGAATGAATATGCAAAAATTTCTAAAAAGCAAATTATGGTTAGAAGGCCCAAGCTGGCTAAAGCAAGCCGAAAAAGAATGGCCAATACCAATGATGATAATCTCGCCAGATGAAATAAAAGAGATAGAAAAAGAATGCAAAGCAAAAGAGCCGGTGGAAAAAATATTCAATATGACTTCGGGAGTAGACCGTACAGTCCTTTACAATAAATTCCAAAGCTGGAACAAAATATTGAATGTCACCGCCTATGCACTTAGAGCAATTCGTAAAATCAAGCCAAAGACTATATTTATAACATCCGAAGAACGAAACAATGCGATCGAATATTGGATTAAATACGAACAAAACATAGCGTTTAAAACGGAACTCAAATGCATTAAAACAGGCGATATGCTGCCACCCAAAAGTACGATTACGTCACTCAGACCATTCATAGATAATAATGGCTTGCTAAGAGTGGGCGGACGTATAGACAAAGCAAATATTGCATACGAAAAAAGGCATCAATATATCATTCCTCAAAAGTCAAGACTCTCCTTTCTGTTGTTGAATCACGCGCACGAAATGACTATGCATGGTGGTGTACAAATGATAATGCACTACACCCGGAAAAGATTTTGGATCCCAAAATTAAGATTCGAAACACGAAAATTTATCGGAACATGCACAAGATGTGTAAAGCTAGCACAGATCACAGCAGATCAAATAATAGCTGAACTGCCAGCAATAAGACTAAGACCAGCGCCGCCATTTCAGCATGTCGGCGTCGATATGGCCGGTCCATACCAAATGCGAGTATCAAATAAAATAAATGCAAATACAAGAGCTCGACAAATGCCAGATATGAAAGGCTGGATAGCAGTATTCGTTTGTCTCGTCACTCGTGCCATTCACTTAGAAGCTGTTGAAGGCATGTCATCAGATGATTTTTTCGTCGCCTACACAAAATTCACAAGCAGAAGAGGCGACCCAGAGAAGATCTACAGCGACAACGGTACAAATTTCATAGGCGCAGATAAAGAGCTGAAAAAGGCGTTGGAAATTTGGCAAAGCAGCCAAGTTCAACGATACGTGCATTTAAAAGGTACAGAATGGAAGTTTATAACTCCATCAGCTCCACATGAAGGAGGCATTTGGGAAGCTGCAGTTAAGCAAATGAAGCATCATTTAAAACGCGTCATTGGTGTACAGAAATATTCATTTCAAGGTATAACAGCTCTGCTAGCTGGCGTTGAAGCATGTCTGAACTCTCGCCCACTATGCAAACTATCAGACGATCCAGACGACCAAAAGCCACTAACACCTGCACATTTTTTAATTGGCAGACCATTAAAGCTACCGATGTACGAAAAAGCAGATTCGCCACCATATAGCTTAAAGCGGCTATATGTGCAATTGCAATTCCAAATACAAGCATTTTGGAAACAGTTCTCGAATGACTACATACAGTCACTCTCGCAATTGCCCAAATGGAAAACAGAACAAACAAATCTGAAAATCGGTCAACTGGTCGTAGTCAAAGCTGACAACATTGCACCTACATACTGGGCAATGGGAAGAATCATGCAGATTCATAAAGGTGAAGATGGTAAAGTGAGGTCAGTCTTACTAAAGACGCAAACAGGCCAAATAGAGCGGTCAATAAGAAAATTATGCGTCCTCCCAGATGACATAGAATTGTCTTATTGGAAAATGTAAATGCGTACATAGTCCAGTTAATGAGTTAAAAGCTAGCCTTTTAACGGGGGGAATGTTGTGAGTGCTATGAGCATAATGCATACTCATACACTCACACACTGTACGCAAGACATTATTATAAGTGCAAGGCACACACAAGCATACACAACAGAGCTGTGCACGCGCCACAGAGAGAGAGAGCAGAAGGGAGTTGTAGTTAGTTGTTGTTTGACATTATAAGAAGCAAGATCAATAAAGAGAATCGTACAGAATAATAACCCACGCATTTCATATTTATATATATAAGTTTATCTATTTACACCAGATAAAACATACTCGATGTATCATATTTTTGTGAATTGATGATTAAATATAGTACAAGTCGTTCGTGATTTCAACGGCCGACCATTATTTACCATTTTGTCAGAATTCTTTCCATCATGCAACAGCAAAAAAAAAATCTCGTAGTATGAGTGTTAATGGGAAACAAAGGCGTTCATCTTTTATGCGAAAAACAATATTTATTTAACTCACAATTTCTGAACAGGAAAAGAAAACAAGCAAAATACAAAATATTTTTTGAAAATGTTCAATTGCATAGGAAATGCTATTAGTGTTATTTATAATGATGAAATCGAATGGAACTGCTTCTGTTGTCACTTAGCCATGGTTTAGAGTCGACGACACCTTTGCACCTTTGATTGAATTGACTGATCTTGATGAATCAATGTGATTTGAATGTGATGCGTTTGTATGGAACTTTTGTGGTGTTCGTTTTGTTGCAAACCAACCATGGTTGATCGAGTGATACACGATAAACAATATTCGTTTACATCACAATTTCTGAACAAAAATAACAAGCAATATGCAAGATATCAGTTGTGTGTTGGACAAAATACATAGTTTAATTATTATTGAAATTTTCTTTGCGATATTTTGGTAATATGTTATTGAATGGTGTCATCAATTTCGTTATAGTGCACTTTAAGTGTTTGATATTATTGCATTTTGATGTTTGTATGATATAGTCTGCTATAGTTTATTCCGTGGATAACCACTGCATTAGCGACATGAAGAAGTAAACGGTAAAATTGTATAAGTCGTTTCGAATCAAATGTACGAACATTAATCACTTCCACCATTGCAATGGGCAATTCCAACGATCAACCATGGTACCATGGTCATTGCAGTGGTACAATTTATTAACTATGACATTTTGCAAACCTTGCAAAGAATATCATTATTGATTATTTGATTTACAATACTAACAAGTGTTGCGTTATAACAACATTCCTTCTGGTGTGTTTTGTATTTGCCTCAGTTGATATTTACCCATAAAAAAGTATTTAATTGATAAACTTGATAAAAAACATAATTGTGTTGGTATTTCGGTGAATTTAATTTGGCCCCCTTGTTATAAATTTGTATCGTAAATTCATTCAAGTTAAGAGTCAGGTTTAGTATTTGCCGTACTATCGAGCTATTTTTTCAACAGTTTTTCTTTCGGTTAATTTGATTTGCTTAAGAAATGCAAGGGATCATGCGTCGTACAAAGCCACGAATGTTTTTTTGCACACGTTTTTGCACACGTTTTAGGTGATCAGCATCGAAAAGAACAAATATAAATATTCATAAGCAACTATTGCGTTGCGAAGGGACGATGTAGAGTAAGAGAGAACGAAAATATATGAAACGCAAGATTGTCACATTGTTGCAGTGGTTGCTACTGTTGCTCAATTTTTCATTTGTTTGTGTTGGTGCATATGATTTGCAAAAATTCAAAATGTAGAGAGAGAAAGAGAATTCTATTTCTGATATTAGAATAGTTTGAATATTTGTAACCATATCTATATATTTTTTTATTGTTTCTCTTTTTTCATATGAAATAAAACTTTAATCAAAAAACTCAAAGCTTAAATAACATTTCATCCTTAATCTGATAAAAAATTTCGGTATTCAAATGACACATCAATACGGCTTCCAACATTTTTTCTGAAATCTCTCTCTATTTGAACCTCAGTTGGAGGTATTGCAAAGACCGCCATAGCTAGCTCATATAACAATGGATTTTCTTCTTTTGATGATTCCCAAAAATGTAAAACAGAGCTGTCAAACGGTTGCCAATCCGGATTCCAAGAATCCAAAGCAGCTTTAATATTCTCCAATAGGCATTGTTGCATATTATTATTGATAAAACAAAAAGTAAAAATTCCTTGTATTTTTTAGTTGGAACCATTCTCTGATCTTAGTATTGAAGAGGAAATTCAATCGAATTCGACCACACCACTAAATAAAATGGTAAACATTGTTGTAATCTCCTTAACGAAGCAAAGCAAATAAGTCATTATGTAGTCAAACGTTCCCTTGTTTTTTTTCTCAGACGATTCCCGAAATTGACGTACAAGAAACCCAATTTGATGAATTTAATTATTGGCGCTATTCGCCATATCTGATGGTACTGTTATTATTGTGGTAGTGGCAATATATTTGCGGCGAAAAATAAAGTATTTTTTTTATTTTCAGGTGCAATCATCTACGGGACTTATCATTGATATGGAGAATCCATCGAATTAGATGACATGTTAATTGTGAATGAGAAAAAGACGACAGGTGGCGCCAGTGGTGTGATTTTGTGACGAATGTTTTTTTTTTTCCATTTAACCCTCAAACGCACACGTGGGGTCTCTTAGGCCCTAAGAGTTAGTTTTTTGAAAAAATCACAAAAATATAAAAAAAAATTGGAAAATTTCGCTGAGCGTTTTCTTTTTTAATATCATATCTATGTGATAAAATCAAAAATTTCAATGTTTGGTGCATAGATGAAGTTTTGGGAAGTCTTATACAAAATACTAACGTAAAAGCACAACGGGGTCTTTTGGACCCCAAATTATTTTGTATGGGAAATGATGTATTCTGTATGGGCCAATATGAAACTCATGGAGATTTGTTGACACAACAATTTACATTTCATCAAACAACAACACAGTAAATTGTTTCGTCCGTGACGTATACTGTTCATCGCAAATCAAATGGCATTTGCCATTATAATATATATTCATACATTGTTTTTTTTTGGATAGGATAGATCCGTAAGATCTCCACAAGAGCTTGATCTAAGCGTGCATACGCCGCCGCATGATATATCCGTTCGTTTTTCTGTGTTGCTTCGACGCGCAAATCAAAGCAGGCGTGCCAATCAAAGTATGTATCATGCGGCGGCCTACGCACGCTTAGACCCAGCTCTTGCGGAGATCTTACGGATCTATCCTATCCAAAACACAATGTATGGGCATATTTCGTGAATTTGGTGAACGTTGCTGGTGTGGCAGGGTTTGCCTTGTTGCGAACGTCTAACAACATGTTTGCCAAGTATGGAGGAAGAACGGAAGCAGCGCGATCTCATCGCACTCCATATAAAGCAATGTAATTGGTTTCGATCACGCAAATGTGCTGCCACCTGGTGTCTCAGAGTTAAGCTGATATATCACACATGCTTCTTGCAAATGCAGAAGAAGAAGAAGGAAAAATGTTTACATAGGGTTGAACTTATAAATGCCAGAGAGCTACAGTGTTCAAAGTGCGATCGCCCTTCGGGAAGCAGTCTCTATATTGATCTCACATATCGAGAGGTAGTTCGGCGCAGTACACGAAGCACATTAACTGGCCAACGACTGTCGATTAGCGATATTAGTGAAAGACACGACTGTCTGATAGTCGTACATATCAATAACTACCAAGAATTTTGATAAATAATTGATTTCTTTTTCCATAAAAATCAATATTAAATTGTGATGCTGTATTGGAAAGTAAGGAATAAGCTATGTTTTAACTATAAAATGACATATTTTACTCATTGGATACCATTTTGCATAAGTTTTGTATGAAATTTCTCATGGGTCCAAAAAGACCCCACCTGTGCGCTTACGTTACTGTTTTAGCCTGTGCGGTTAAGGGTTAACAATCAACATTTTTATGTCATTGTGAAACCTCGTTTAAGGTTATTATTGTAATATCGACTGTAAAGTGCTTCATTTGGATTCGAATAAAACATATTTCAAGTTTCTATTAAAAAAATGTCTGGCAATAAAAAGAAATCAATCCAAAAACAGATATCCAATATCTCACTTCGTAGATCTAAACGAGTCATCAATAGAATAACTCCAGCAGCGTTACCACACGAAGAAAAAGTTGATAGGCAACCGCCTTTAAATAATAAAAATGTACATATATTAAGTTATTTTTATTATTCATCATCAAATAAAAATGAATTACATCCTTTTCTAGTTTGACAACAATGACGCAACTTCAATGAAAATAAAACCTTGTCGTGTAGTCATCGAGAAACTAAAATTTAACAATGAGAAAGCTGATAACGAAACGAGTGGCCAGAAAGAAAAAAACAAAAACAATATGAACAACGAATCAAGCGTCATTGATAAAGTTGGCCAATCTAAACGAAAGAGAGATAATACGAGCCAAAAAAGCGATGACGATAGTAAAATTATGCCAAGTACAAGCAACGAGAACAATGAATTCAACGACAAAGATACTAATGTAACCAAACATTTTTGAAGAAAATATAAATTTCCATTTACATCTCTCTCCTTTGTTAGTGTATCTACAACGAATCGAACGAAAATGATCAAATCGGTGTCCCACTTCGTAGATCCAAACGAAAAAAAATAGGAAAGAACGGACAACAAACGATGACAACCAACAATAGATCCAAGAAGAAAGCCACGAGAAAGGTATCTGTTGCATTGACTCTCAAAGAGAAAATAATGAACGAATCACCGAAAAATGAATTTATGACGAATGAAATTGTACTAGCCACTGTCCCAGGCTATGCTCCATGGCCGGCTCGAATTATAAATATCAATAACCATACTATTTTTGTCGAGTTTTTCGGAACTGGACAAATGTAAGTAAACAATAACTTGAAATATTGTGAGTTTTCATTTAATAAAACGTGTTTTTTTTACAGAAACCCTGTTCGATCCGGTGCGATTAGTCGTTTTGATATTACTAAAGCTATACCGTTACTAGAAAGGAAAGGTTACACCAAGGCCATCAGAGAGTTAGAAATGGTTTTAAGAATTCCTTCCACAGTTTCATTGTACCAATAAACTGTTTGAATGATTCGTTGTTTAAGTTTTTACCCCAATGAATAACAATAAAGTCAAACAAAAATAAATAAATTTTGAGAAAGTGTACTATTTTTTATTTTGATTTGTACTTCATTGTGGATGTTTTACAGAAAATTCAACTAAATGTTCATTGTTTCAGGGATTTCAACTGAATGTTCATTGTTTTCTCTTGGCTATTTTTTTAATGTTCAATTTGGGTATTTTATCCATACACATCATGTCTTTCAATGACTCTATAATTCGATTTTCATCTTCTAAACGCATGAATGGTATTGTGTTGAGTAGGAGTGTAATGCTCCCTTTCCCAAATTTGAATTCTCGAATTAAATCGACTTCTTCATTTTTTGAACCTTGATAAGCTTTTCTGGCAGTTTCGACGTCATCATTATCAAGGGGCTTTAAATAATTTTCCCATTGTGCTGCAATCGTTATTGGTAAATAGAATATCCAAGCCGTCATCGTATGATTTTTTTTTCTCAGAATCGGATAAAATCGAATAAGCATTATGAATAATATTGAATTTTGCTGCAGCTTGTTCCCTTTCATCTTCGGTTACACGATCCGGATGATATATGAGAGCCAATCTATAATAGCTCTTCTTAACTAGAATATCAATAATATTTTATTCATTGTGTGTCTGTATTAAGTATTACAAGCTTTATAAATTAAATTACCATCGTTTATTTGAACATCTCTTTCAAGTTGTAAGATTTCATATAGATCTCTCGTGCCAAAAAGTGTATGTGCTGTCATTTTAACTATATATTTAAATGTAATAATAAAATAAAATGTCTTACATACGTAAGATGAACTTTTCCGCACTGTGATCCACAAAATTCATTTATAACTTATCTTTTACTTGAATTTGAACTCACGAAAAACTGAATCTGACATTAGTTTTGCGATACACATAATTTTTGACACACTTTTTATATAAAAATTACTTAAAATGGGAATTTTGGAATGGAATCAATCCTTGCATGACGACGTGAAACTTGACACAGGGTATTTTTTCACAAAAAGCCAACATTCTGGAAGTTTGAAAATACAATTTAGGGGTACTTCCCATACAAAATTTTCGTTTTTGGGTGAAAAATCCAAAATTTTGTTCGGAAGGTACCCCTAATATGTATTGAAATGTCTTCAAACTCTCGGAATATTATTTTTGTGTGATAAAAATAACCTGCGCAAAGTTTCAGGTCATTACGATATCATACAGGCGTGGCTTCCATACAAAAATCCAATTTTTTTGAAATATTTGTATGAAAGGTGTGTCGAAATATATTTGTATCGCAAAACTAATGTCATATTCGGTTTTCTCGTACCCAAAAACCCCCCAATACATATTTTTGGATGTTTAAGAATACATTAAATATCACTTTTGGGGGGAAAATTGAATTTTTCCCATGGATGGCCATGGGCATCACACCAGACATGACACGTTACTCTATCAACCAAAGTCGCTCAAAATCTAATGGTTTCTATTCCTCGGCACCCCCAATCATCCTGTGAAGTCAGATTTTGAATTACTTTTCTTGTTTGAAAGTTATCGTGTTAACAAATTTTTGCGTACAGGGTACAGCGTACAGCGTACAGCGTACAGCGTACAGCGTACAGCGTACAGCGTACAGGGTACCACGCACATACATTCGGACATCGAAAAAACGCTAGATTCGTGTTCCCTGGGTCCTAAAACACCCAGAAAACATGATTTTTGAGGGTGTTAATTTTTCGACCGATTCCAATACTTTACCTTACACACTAGGTGTGTGCGGAAAAGTAATATGATAAAGTTTTTATTTGGAGGCAATACAACGCTTTTCTATAAATGTAATAATCTTTGGACAATGACTTGGATGTGTTCAGGTGACTTTGACGTTATAGACATCATTGTTTTTGTGACAAAAATCAATTAGTTAATATGTCAATTTAAGCACCAACACCAATATGTCATTTGGTCAAATGTCAAGGTTGTGAATGTTTAATGTTACAGTAACTCTGAGTTGCATTGTTTGATACCATTCAAATTAAGTTTTACAAAAAAAATGTCAAGCAAGCGAAAACGAAACCACAATGAAATTTGTGATGATCATCAACTCCGTAGATCAAAATGGAACAAACCTTCCCGAATTCCGCCCGAAAATGAACTGATGCACAAAAAAAATAAGCGATGCACTCACAATGACGACAAAGAATCCAATATTAACACCCAAACTGAAGCAAACGACGAGCCCACTCAAGAGGTATATATTGATGAATCAAAAGTGATTTATAAAATAAATCGATTATTTTTTTCTTGTGTTTTTTGCGCTTTTTAGTTTGGCGACAATGACAAAACATCAAAAGAATTGAACGATGCAAGCACTAGCGATTTAAATGATTTAGATGGTGTTATTTTCAGAGAAACATCACACATTGTCACGGACTACCGTATGTCCGATATATCATTTGAAAACAACGACAGTGAAGCTAATGATAACGTTATTTTGACTTTTGCTAAGCCTGCCAAGAGTAGCGATGTTGGTGGTCCCAACCTCAATGAAAAAAAAACGCGAAACAAATTTTCCTGGACAGAATACAAAATTGGAAATGATCTAGATGAGGCTGTTGATGCTATTTCCGAAGAAGGATTTAAACTCTACGATAACCATGAACTAAAATGTGGCCAAAAGTTTTACTTTAGATGTGCATCAATTCCAAAAAGCCGTAAAACTTGGTGTGATAAACGATACATAGAGTATCTACCAGCTAATAGTACTGACATCATAACACTGTATAATAAACTTGAACACAATCACAATGAATTACTGAAAGGAGACAAGCATAAGATCTCTCCAGGAATGACCGAGTTCATTCATGAGCTATACAACAACGAAGCAACATCGCCAAAGTCTGTAATAGCACACATAAAAATGGCACGTGATAAGTACAAACTTTTTCAAGATGAGCCGGATCCTAACGTTCGTCAAGTCGAATATATAATAAAGAAATTTATTAAGCAGCTTGTAAAACCAATGATAAATATAGGCGATTTGATGGAATGGTGCGAACAAAATTCCGCATTTCCAGCGGACCATAATAAAGCATTTGTGCTTGGACATGAGTCATGCTCAATATCAGAGGATATGAGCTTTCGTTTCACAATGTCTTCGCCACTTTTGCTTAAAAAATTAGCATCAAGAGAAACAATTTGTATTGATGCAACATACAAATTAAATTGGATGGGGTTTCCGTTAATAATTATGGGCACAGTTGACCGAATGAAGCGATTCCATCCATTAATTTATGCATGCTCTTCACATGAACGAAGTGAAGATTATGCTTTTGTATTCCGTACTGTTAAAGAGGCCATAAAAATTCAACTGAGGAAAATATTTGAACCAATGACATTGATAGCAGATGGCGCCAATGCCATTCGAAATGGTTTTTATTCGATTTTTCCCAATGCCAGATGTTATGTGATTTGCACACGTGCTTCGAAATATCAGAAAGCGACAATTCAACAACAAAACCAATAAATCATTAATAATAGACGACTTAAAAAAAATGCAATTGGCTCCAAGTAAAAAGTTTTTTGATTGTATGGCCGAAATGTTTTGCAAAAAATGAAACTCTTTAGAGGGGTATTTTGTTAAATATTTCAAAACACAATGGTTGGGAGTTCATTCCAATTGGTTCGAAGGCGCAATTTTCCAATGGTACACGGATTATTGCAGGAGAGCCTTGCATAAGCAAAGAAACGTGGACGAAAGCAGCAACAATGCATTTACAAAGATTCAAATCGTTCAGAGCAAAAAAAACAAGCGATGACCAAACAACATATGTACGGCTGGTAATAAAAGCGACTTTAAGCAGAAAAAATCTTAAAAATGTCTCATAATTTGTACAGGATTTACATAAGATGGAGACGGTTTAAAAAAACTTAAAGTCACTTTTATTCTCAGCCGATCATATGTCGTTCCATCATCAAAATGTGAACCTAACAATGCCAATGAAATCTTTTTCAAAAGTATAGCTAGCCGCGAATGGGAGTCTTTCGATGAATACATAAATTTTGGCTTTCAGCAGTTTTGGATAGTGAATTTAGCGATGAAAAATTGGAACGTTTCATCGAGTTGTACATGTCCATTTTTTTTAAAGCACTATATGTGCAAGCATATTATCGCGCTTGCAGTAAAGGATAATACGATTGAATTTCCTGAAATGGCAAATCCAGTATTGCTATCAAAAAAGCGTGAAGCTGGAAGAATACCCAATGCAATTGGAGCATTGGAACATCAGAACAATGAAAGTTCGAAGCAAAAGAAGAAGAGCAATAAAAAATAAACAATGACAAAATCGCTGAATTTAACAATGGATTTTTTTCTGAGTGTTTTACTTTTTATTGAATACATTCGCAATATTTTACACAGTGAATTTCACACACAATAATGACAAAATAAATTATTCGAGCAAAATATGTGACGACTTTGAATCTTTTTAAATTTTTTTTGGATTTTTATGACGAATTTCGTGGTTTTTTATCCCGTTTTTCGTGTTTTTTATTCCGTTTTTCGGATTTCTTATGACGATTTTTGGGATCAGTTTATGACAGTTTTCGGGATATTTTATTACGTTTTTTGGGTTTTTTTATACCGAATTTCGTGGTTTTTTATACCGAATTTCGGGTTTTTTATCCCGTTTTTCGTGTTTTTTATTCCGTTTTTCGGGTTTTTTATTCCATTTTTCGTTTAATCCGTACAAACAAAAATTAGTAGCCCAGTACAAAGAAACAGTTTTAAAAACTCAAAATTATTTTTTGTCATCAAACGATATGAATAAAGAAATATAGTAAAATTATATTATATATTGAATATTTTTATTTTTGGTTTTATTTGTAAACATTGTTTTTTAGGAAATATATTCATTTTATATGAAGAAGTTTTAATGGTATTTGGTGTCGCATTTATTTATATCATTTTAAAATCAGTTTACTTTTTTATTCTTCACTGACCTTTGAAATGAACAATTTTTTTTAACTTTTTACGCAAAAAGGTATCATGATGGGCAAGTGTTTCACACTTATTTATGTAGTCTTGTTTTTTCTTTGCGTACATTACAATAATTAATTTGATCAATTGTATTTTATGTTCAGGTTCTGGATGTGTTTCAAAGTCAGACAAGGGAAATAAATCATCCATCAACAAAGTTGTAAAAATATCATTTTGTATAGCATTGAATTTTCCCGACTTGTGCTTGAATTTTTCCATCGATCGTTCAGTTGCTTCACATATTTCCACAGTACTTTTGGCAGGTGCCCATAATTTAGACGACTGCATTTTGATTTTAACAAATTCATCATATATCGATTCATTTTCGGAAAATGTTAATAAACATTTCTCACACTTAATGGGTGCATACCATCGACCTTCAACAATGCACTTTTCTATGATAGAAGCAACGTAGCATACGACGTGTTGTTTAATTTCGCTCAAAAACTCATTGTTGTTGTCCATTAACAGGCCTTCATTAATTTCCCATTCATCAATGTGGTTGACTGTTTGTTCACTTTCCTCTTCTATTTCACTGCTTTCCTCATTTGAATCTCGAATATTTTTTTGTTTTCGCGAAGAAGCATTGAGCACCGTTAAATACTGAAAATTATTATTCTGACAATTTGCAGCGTCTGATGCTCTTACATGGTTATGACCCAATAATTTTCTCCAAGCAGATTCCAGTTGCCGAGCTGAGGGATTGTCGTTACAACCAAACATTTGACGAACGCCTTGAATTAGAAGTATAAAACTGATTAGTCCACAATGCCAAACTTATGACGATACTTCGATGATACACAGTGTATTTTATATACTTACATGAAAAAAAGAGTTCCAAGTGATCTTGAGAAAAATTGTATGTAGCGACATTTTCTAATATACCATCCTGAACATTTGTCTCATAAAATGAACGAAAATTGATCATGGTGGTGATAAAATTAAGAAACGCAGTTTTTGATTTGGTTTTGATGATACTTTTTCCTTGAGGCGATAACTTCAACTGTTTGATATAAGAGATTGAATTATCAAAGTATCTGAAATACTGTACCTTTGTCTCCTCAGAAATGACCCGTTTAAAACCAATGGCATCCTTGTCTCTTTTTGAATTAAGAATATCAAAAATATTATTGAAACGTCGAATGAACTCTACTGTGGCTTCACTTTCTTGGAATTTTTCAAATCCTTTTATCCGTAAGAATTCAATGGCATCAGCGACGCTATTACTGAGTGTCTGAGCAGCTACACATACATTCATTTTTACTTTGCTCCATTGAATGTGTACCTTAGTAATCTTATTACCAAGATTTACATTATTTTCACGTTGAAAAATTTCGAGCTCTTCGATAAAACGCCATTCAATTTTGCGATTGTCTTTATCATACAGTATGGCTTTAAATGCCAGCCGATTGCGTACAGTTTTTAAGAAATGACATGCGTCAGGGAAGAGAAAAATTTTATCATTGCTGTGTGGATTCAAAATGTACGGTTTGTTATTAAGGAAATCTGCACCAAGCTCTTTTGCCATTGATCTATTTGTGGACAACCCATCATAGGTTAAACCAACAATTTTTACACCAGTTTTATCAATCATCAATAATATGTGTGCCAATAGCGCGGCCTTTTCACTAGCATTCAAGCCCGCAATTAAAAAATACGCAACAGGCGTTTTAAATGCTTCCTTGATTCCTGGAACCATGAAAACGAGTTCTTCTTTTGCAAAATTTTTTTCATCATCTTCAGTTCCATAGTTAACCATTCCTACTTTTCTATCTGAGTGTTGATCATAATCCATTTGCTGTCGTATTGCAACTTCATCGAAAATGAGATATGCCAAAATTTCTTCAACATTTTGATTTGCTTCAAGAGCCTTACATTTCAATGCTGTAAAGGCTTCGCTACTAAATCCGGGCTTACCGTCTATCGTGCTATACCACTTGCGTATTGTAGATATAGATGGTAAATTATTATTGAAAACGGAGCGCACGTATCGATAGCCCCTTGGACTATAAAAATGTAAAGTGAGTGCAAATGTTCGAATTCTTGCACTATACTTCTTTTGCGGCCTTCCAGATTCTAAACAATTTAAAATGTCTTGATCGAAACTCTACAACGAATAAAATTTTATTTATTAAAATCAAAAATAAAATGTTTGGACAAAAATAAACATTGAAACATATACACGTCATATAGTTAGTTACAATTTATATAAAAATATAGAGTTAGATGCAGTATGCTACAATTATTACAAAAAAAATGGTATTCACACATTTATGCAAAACATTGCGAAATATTCCTTATTATTCCACCATAAAATAACATTGAAGGCATTTTTCATAAATTAATTACGTTTAGCACCGCTTGGCCTTCCTCGGATACCCATTTTTTCTCTTTAATTTCCTTAAGTATTTCTTCTAATGATTTTTTGGCCATCTTTGCACGTTTTTCGGACGATTTGTCGACGCATCGTTTTTGCAACTTTGAAACAAGACCTCTTAATTTTTGAAGCTCCATGTCAAGCTGCATACATTTCGTGCAAATGTCTTTTGCATTCTGGTCAGATTCGCTTGCTATGCATTCGGCATCGTACTCAATAATTTGATCTAAGTCGGACTGCAACCATTGAACAGATGGAACTGCGGCGTATGAGATCGAACTGGATGCTTCCTTTTGATTTTCAAAAAATAATGAATCTTCTTCCAAATACTCGAGTTCACTGCAAAAGCTATTGAAATAATTTTGAAATTTAAAGTTAAATAAATTGTATGACAAAAACTTACATCGATGGAAAAATCGTTGGCAAAGCATTCGGCTCTAGTGTCGTTCGCGATCCAATTTTCTTTATCTCGTCCTTTTTAAAATGCAGTTTGCAAACCAAAAATTTCGATACATAGTAATCAAAGTTTTGAAATGTTTCAATAGAGGCGATCCATGCCTTTTTTTGTCTGCAACATTTGGAACGCTACAATATCAACACAGTAATAACATGTACCAAATTATTTGTGATTTCAATATTTAATGAACTTACCAAAAAAGTGAACCTTCCGATTTGCATCCAAGTATTTTGCACTTATGTTTGGCGTATTTCACCATATTTCGATCAATCAATTTTTTTATAAAAATGAAATTAAAACAAAGAACTTGGTTTGCTTGTTATGCTTTTTCGATAAATATAAATAAACAAATTATCGTTGAAGTTTAAATAAATGTCATGATGTGTCAGAACACTGTACAAGGCGCCCCCTGGTAACTCGACTGTGTAGTATTGTCAACTCACATTGGATCGTGTTTGAAGTTAATGTTACTGCCCCAATATTCGATCACTCTCTTGGGCAAAGTTGTAGCCCATATGAGACGAAAAAAAAAATGTCACCACAGTGGGGGTCAATGACCCCTCATTCAGGGGTTAAAATGACCTTAAAGGATAATTTAAAACATACCAAGTGGATTTTGACCCTCTAAAGGTCAAATGGGGTCATATGTTAGTTCCCATGAAAGTTGCGCCTATCCATGTGCTATCCACTGACATATTGCTTTAAAGCCCCAATTCGGAGAGCACGGGTCGGAATTTTCAAAAAAAAAAAAATAAAAATCCTCAAAATGGGGTCAAATGCCCCCGACCCCAAAATTGACCCCATTTTTGTATTCCTCGCAAAAAATTACCCTTAGGACACTTTACCCTCGACCACCCTCCGATCAACCCTTGGACCCCCAAATTTGGTCGAAAAGTGAAAAAAATCGATTTTTCAAGTTTCAACCACGATTTTGACCACTTGAAGGTCAAATGGGACAATATAATTTTTCCCATGAAATGTTCGTCTATCCATGTGCTATCCACTGACATATTGCTTTGACCATCCATGATGCCCCAATTCGAAGAGCACGGGTCCAAAATTCGAAAAAAGTACTGAATTTTGAAGGAAATCCCCAAAATGGGGTCCAAATTCCAGGTGCGTGTCATCAGCGCCACCCTGGAATTGTGCTGGCAGACCTAT
>NW_022201578.1:0-4536 GCF_009176525.2 Contarinia nasturtii
ATCTGTCCGTTCGATATAAGTGTCTCGATACATATAATTTTTGGTTGTTTCATTTTTTTGGGCATTATTTTTCAATTCATTTGCTTCTTGATGATCGTCCGTCGATTAAAGTGAAATGAAATGGAATGCAATGACAGTTACAAGGGAAAATTCGAAAGGCGTCTTTTATTACGTGAATTTCACAAGAAAAAATGTTCCGTTAAAAAAAGAACAGAAGATGTGATTTCATTCACTCACGGATATAAATGTTAAAAACATAAAAAAAATCTTATATTCCGATTTTCTAACATTTAATAATACATTCTATAGTCTTCTACGGCAACCTACCGAAAATGGTCGATTCAATACAAATGAACTCATTTTTTTTTCTTGAAACGATTTCGATGTTAAACTCCACATTACGTCAATTGGCGAAACAAATCTTACTCATCCCATTGCCATTTTTGTGCATTTACAAAAACGAAATATAATTGTCGATGTGATAAGTCATAATATAAGGCCCACGACTAAAACATCAACAATAAACCAATCGCATCAATTGGAAACGAACGACGCGACCAACAAAATATACATATAAAATGCTTTAACCGAATTCAATTTATTCGAAAATCGAATTTTGAAGTGCAGTTTTGTGGCAACGAATAAAAAAACATTCGTTTTCTTCTGCTTTGTGGCAAAAGCGGCAACGCTTGCTCGCTACACATACGGTTCCTATGTAAATCCGATTAAATTTAAAGTGGTCAACTAGCGAAATGATGAATTTGTCTTATATTGCCAAACATCGTGAAATATTTTTCGTTTTAAAATTTTAAGTCCAAAATCACGTACTTGATTTTGTTCGGAGCTTCGTTGTCGACACCACAACAACGCGATATAACCTTGTCGAAGTGTGCGAGGGTGTGTGGGTGGTAATGAATCGATTAAATATGTTTTTGATCTGTCCCTTCGATATGAGTGTCTCTATGAGACTCACGAGACATATAATTTTTGTTAGTTCATTTTTTGGATTTTATTTTTCAATTTTTCGGTTGCATTTGCATCTTCTTAGATGAATCATCATGGTCAAAACGGCAATGGTCATGCCAACGGTAATGGTCATGCCAACGGTAATGGTCATGCAAACGGTAATGGACAAAATGTCCCAGGACAAAATAAAAATAATAAAGGACAAAATGTCCCGGTTCCAGCGGTACAAGCCAACCCGCAATTGGTCGCAATGTGTAAGTTAAAAAGAAAAAAAAAAATATTTTGAAGAAAAAGTTTTTATCGATTTTTTGGGTTAAGAAAAAAGTTTTTATCGATTTTTTCATATAGTTTACACACATTTTTAATATTTCCGAACTCATGATGTGTTGCGAAAAATGAAAAAAAATAGTAATTTTTTTCTTCGATTTACAAATACTACTCAATTTTCTGTATCACCTGGTTCAATCAGAATAAAAAAACGCATTTCTTATCAATTAAATCGCGATTGTACGAGGGCTGCTACATAAGTTTTTTAAAAAAAGTTCATTTTAGTATTGCCTGATGTGGTGCACACAAAAGACACCTAACCTCAATATGAGACGATTTGACATAAAATTCAGTTTATCCGAAGTCTCATTTATTTTTGGATATATTTTGGTAAACAAATTTTTTTCAAACAGTTGAAAATACGAAATTTCAATTCAACTGTCTTTTTTGCTGTTAAATGGCAGGCTTTTATGAAACTCTCGGAAACTCGGTATAACGCACAAAAAATTGAAAAAAAAAAAAAATTGTTTACTAAAAATCCAAAAATAAATGAGACTTCGGATAAACTGAATTTTATGTCAAATCGTCTCATATTGAAGTTAGATGTTTATTGTGTGTGGATCATTTCATGAAGAACCAAAATTTCGGTCAGTATAACAATGCGCAAATCAGGTCAGAACGCATCCAAACAGCATGGGTGTTTTTTATACTGACAAAATTGATCGAATTCACTCATTTAAATAGGTTTAGAAGTGAATTTTATTGCGGATAAATCATGTTTCATATTCATATTTTGATTTGTGTTCAAGCTATACGAAGTGTTCAAAAGGGTATATACCAAAGTTGCATTAACTTATTTTTCAAATAGGTGTCATTTGGCTGCTACATGGCAATCTTATATGAAACTCTCGGAGACTCGATATCATGCTCGATATAGAGCAGTCAAAAAGTGAAAAAAATCCAGATTTTATTCTATATAAAGTTTCGATCTTTTTCATTTCTTATTTCACCACTTCTTGAAATGCCTTTTCCGGTTAGAATGCCCCAGCAAATTTGTCTTTTAAAAACATGTGTTAAAATCGGTAAACTCTTTTTTAAACCCAATTTTAATTGTGCTGTTTGAAGGTGTCGGTCTATATCTTGATAAGGTATTAATGCATATAATTTATTTGAATTATTTGTAACACAATTTATTGTTTGATGATGAAACCGGATTAGGAATAATAGATACCCGAAGCCCGATCATGGTATAGGATTTCCTATATAAACCTTGTAACTAACAACACCTCTAATGTGTATTTCGAGTACTAATCGACGTTTGTAACAATATGGCCGTCACGGTTTGGCAAAATCATAATGAATCGATTAAACTGCCTTAAACTGTTAAAATAAAACAGTAGAAATAAATAGATTTTAATTTTTTACATTTTTGAAAATAAAAAATCTTTTGTTTTTTTAATTTTTTGAGATTTTCTGTACACAATATTCAAAAATATTAAATTAATAAAAATGAATTGGTTGACATAACCTCACTTTTGTGTCACAATCGTGATAAACCGATTAAATAATTATTAAAACAGTAGAAATAAAAAAAAATTATTTTCAAAAATGT
This sequence comes from Contarinia nasturtii, assembly GCF_009176525.2. Classification (NCBI taxonomy): domain Eukaryota; kingdom Metazoa; phylum Arthropoda; class Insecta; order Diptera; family Cecidomyiidae; genus Contarinia; species Contarinia nasturtii. The sequence goes on from NW_022201578.1 coordinate 2,846, forward strand.
AAAAAATTAAAATCTATTTATTTCTACTGTTTTATTTTAACAGTTTAACGTTTTCGATTCATTATGATTTTGCCAAACCGTGACGGCCATATTGTCACAAACGTCAATTAGTACTCGGAATACGCATTAGAGGTGTTGTTAGCTACGGGCATGATCAGGTTTCGTAGATACCTTCATTAAAGTTAACCATAAAACTGCAACATGTCCATACAAAAAATGTATGGACATGTTGCAGTTTTATGGTAAACTTTACTGAAGGTATCTATGTTTCTCAACGGTTCATATGAATGTTCAGTGAAAAGAACCAGAAAAGATAGAGAGTTTGTTAAAAATAATAGTGTCAATGAAATATAACATCAAAAACAAATAGTGTCAGTGAAAAATAATAGTGTCAGTGAATTAAATAATAGTGAGAACTTGTCATAATAAAAAAAAGTAGTGAACATTCAATAGTTCTAAAAATTGAGAGTAGTTTGTTTCTTTAGCACGATACGAAGCGAAAAAAATGCAGAACTCATTATTGATTTTCTTATATACAGCGCCACCTATTACAAAAATGTGCCTGTCTGTAATTATACAAGGTAAAAAAATCAATCTTTTAAATAAATTTAAGCGCCATAACATTTTTTTGGTAAATTTCGCAAAAATCAAATAAACTCACAAACTTTCCGTTGTATAAATGTGTGGTTGATGTAACATGATGAATACTATTATGTTTAGGATATAATGTATTTCAGATAGATAGTATCTATTAGATACATTCTCTCAGTGAGTGTCTGTGCTCTTTAGTGTCTTGCTTTATTGAATTTTCTTACTTGCATAATTGTATGACTTCTGAATGTATGAGTTAGAGTATGTTAATGCAACAGTTGAAATTCCAAAGGAACGTAGTGTATTTTCCTATCATTGCATGTTTTGTTTGTCCAAATCCACTAAAATACCTTACAAATAAAGTATATTTCTTTAAATTAACAAAATTTGACGTAAGACATCAAAAAGTCACAAGTTTTACCCGCAAAGAAATGTGTTGCGGGTAAAATGACATTTTACCATGTGAATAAATACCCTCATGTTAAAATGGCATTTTGCTCTGATTACTTTGAATTTTAACATCTGAGTTTTCTGAGGGTAACAAAAGCAAACGAGTATATGATGATCGACTTACGTCGAAACAATTGTAATATCTTAATAATTCTTCTGCATGAGAAAAAGGTTATTTCACCTTACTTTTTGATCACAATCGTAGAATCTACTAACATTTGTATTTAACCCTTTTCACCCCATGTAGTACGAAGGTTGCCGTAAATATTTTGCACAACGGCATGTCTAGAGTTGCCAGGTGTAAACTATTTTCATATTCGTAAAATTCGGCATTTTTTATGAACAATAGCTTTTACAGAACGGATTTTAGTTTCATGGTGTGGCTACGGCAGCAGCCTAAACATGACACCTCAAAAAGTGCATTTTTTTGAATATGCGCCTAATTTCAACTACGAAGAATATATTGTATCCAACTGATTATGGTCTGTGGTGGACAAGAGGGTCACGGACAACCCTGACTTGCGTCATATGGGCTTCTGTGTTATTAAGCCGAACTTAGCCCAACGTGGCGCCATCTCTTTACACGAAATCCAAGTAATAGAGCTTTTCAAGTTACGAAATAATCGCACATCGAATTGCGTTTCTTAAAA
>NW_022201579.1:0-3855 GCF_009176525.2 Contarinia nasturtii
AAAAAAAATGTGAAATATCGAATTTGGGCATAGTTTCTGACCAGGGGTCCAAGCAGTCGTATTTATACGACTTGGAGAACGGATTTAGAAATTATCCCTTAACAAATTTTCGAAAAGTTAATACCATTTTCTTTTGAATTTTCATATGCAAAATAACTGTCTGTAAAATCATGCTTGCACTGATGAGTTTGAATGAGTTTTTTTTTTTCATATTTTATTCAGTTATTCATGAATTTACCAATGTGACCTTTTTTGTAAGTGTATCATACAAGTGCACATTAGCACTAAGTAAAGCTATAATCATGTCGAAAATCTTAAAAGTGGAATTTTTTGATCGATGATGATTTGACTGATGGAAAACATGAATTTATAATTTGTTCAAATAAAAGGCAATATTTTACTTTGTATTGCTGCCATTTTTTTGAAGTTAGACGACATTTTTAGATGTACGAGAAATTTAATGAAAAATAACCCCCATATCCAGGGGTAATTTGATGTACCTACCTACTGTTCATTGATTTTTTTTTAATTAAAAAAATATAATTTTACCTTTAGGGATTGGGGGTGAATATCCCCAACTAAATGGGTAGGTCCTTTAGTACCATAAAAAATGGTTTTCTTTCTTTTATATTTTATTTAAAAAAATTATCGTACATCTAAAAATGTCGTTTAACTTCAGACGCTATGATTGCAGCCGGATAACATTCAAAACAAATGGTTCATGTTTTATGCCTTAGAGGCCAGAATATACATTTGAAAGGATGTAGACCGGGTTGATCAGTGGTGGAGATGGCAAATTCAACGCAAACGATATTAATCATTTCAAAGTTAGCGAAGAGTTCGCTGATCATATTTTATATCACATTTTTTTCAACATTTGAATTTATTTGCATGTGAAATTTTGTTTGATAAAAGTGTGTTTATACACACATATTCACAAGCGCAAGCGAAATGAATGCGAAAAAATGTGACATTAGAAAAATCATTTGCGTTAGAAACCAAAGTAGAAAGCGTGCATTTTTTGTTGTTGTTGTTGAAGAATCCAAAGCAATGTATTGAGACATTAAAACACTTTTCATATCAGCATGAGAACAACGATTACATCAATTACGAGACAATAAAATAAAAAGGAAACACACATACAAATATCAACACGTTTCGCCTTAGCAAAACAACAATTACAACGACAAGCTCTTAGTATGCCATTCTTGCGAAATGAATAGGTGACAAAGGGGAAAATGGGACGTGAATGTATGAACGAAAACAGCAATAAATAGATAAATCGGTTTTTTTCTATCTTTCGTTATATATGTGTGCCGTTTCTTTGTTCTTCGAGAAGATGTATGTAATAGGTTTTGATGTCAACGATGTAGCTCGTAAAAGAAGGCCTTTTGTTTTCAATGTATTTGTATAAATCGACGCTTCTCACATGCTCAACGACATAGTTATGGTGTGAAAAAGAGACTTTGAGTATCCATAAAACCCCTTCAAAACAAACATTTCTTCAGATTTAATAACAATCTTACAAATAACAATCCTTTCGCGTTTGGCGTTACGGGAAGTCCGCCTCTTTTACTAAGAGGAAATGACATTGTGTATATAAAAAAATACGACAACAATCCGAATTGTATGGATAACCGCATTGATATAAACAAGCGACTAACATACGTATTAATGAGAGTGACTGGGTAACATTTTTGCGGCGAAAGGCTAACATTCGTCAGTAACATCATTAACTTGATGACATGTAAAAATGTGGTGAGTTTCATCCAAATTGTATGTTTGTGTGTTTTTTATATGCAAAGCACGAAAATATTGATATGCTTCATGAGAAACTATGTATATGCAAATTATGTGAGTCAACTGATCCAATATGTTTTCACAGGACCATTTATATGCCGACTCAGATGGAATTTGCGGCAATTCTACTATTTTTCTTCTTCTCAGTGTCTACCGACGAGTCATTTATATGCGGTTTCATTTCGTGTTCACAAATTCTCTATGTCTTCATATATTTCTATCTCTCGAAGCTATTCAGTTTTCACATGTCGCAATGTTTCGTGCAAATCATTTTTTATTTTTATTTTTTTTTTATTCATTTATGCCGAATGATCATATTCGCTCGACGAAATCAAATCAGTTTGTCATGAATATTCAAACAGAAGATTGAAAGTGAAAGTAATATGTGAGTTGATTTGATTTTGGACATTTTGAAAACATATATCGAGGCAAATAGTTTATATGGTTTTACGTAATATAGAACAATCATAGATGATTGACTCACGTACACATTTCATATCGTTTTGATCGCTGTCATGCTATTTTCTACCGTTTGCACCGTTTAAATCGATTTAATTTACATTGTAAGCGAAAGAAAATGTCAATTTATAAATAAGAAGATTTTTTTTCGAAGAAATTGATGCCGATGAAAAATCAAGAGACATCTCGTTCGTTCTAGCTATCTATCCCAATGCACTTGCTGGTAATTGAATTGGTGATAAATGGTAAAACTAAATGATAATTATATGGCTGTGTCATTGTCATTTGCATAATTTTCATCTTTTCATTTGCAGTTTATTTGCTACAATGCTTACAGCTTGTAACGAGATCTGAATGAGTTGACATGTCTTTGCGTTAACAAACACGCACACACACATACAAAATTACTATGAATATCAAAAATGATTCAACGCCAAACATATAATGGCACGACTGCACTGCGAATAGATTTTCGCAATTTCAAATTCATTGCCATAATTTTATTTACGAAGCGAATTATAGATTAAAATATTATTTGCTCATTTAAAATTTCAAACAGTGCCATTGTGTTGAATACATGGATTTCAACGCAAAACGAGCGATTTTAATGATTTTATTCGAAAACTTATGACAAAATTGATGTGTTTTTATTCTTAAAAGCTTCACCAGTCTGAACGGCTTCTCTTTTTTTCGTTCCTTACCAAAAAATGGTCGGCTTTTTGTTGAGCTCTCGCAATTCTCGCATTTTATCATCAACGGTCGTATGTCTACAATGATGAAGATATCTATATCTACTGACAAATAAAATAGCTTTTGTGCTGGCGAAATGAGGACAATAAGAGCTGGAAAAAAAATTAGTTTGTTTATAATTTAATGTCAGTAATACTGGTTGATGATTCACATAAAATACATCATTGTGACTGAACATTGAGACTACCGAAAATTTTATTTTCCTCGTAAGCATTTGGAAAATTTAAAAGCTATAAACATTTAGCTTTGGAACCTGAGCTAAAACTTTTCTGCGTGAAATCACGTTTGGCCCTTTACTTACCGGCCTATATCTATATAGGCGCTCGCAGAATATAAAGCTATAAACTTTTGATAAGACTACTTTCGAAACCTTGCACTCTCGCTCTATCAAAGTATGATAGCTCTTCTTTAAGGAATGAAAATCAAAAAAAAGCCGAAAAAAAGTCGCCGGAAATGGGACGCGGAAATCTTTTCAATTACATACTATATACTTGTTAGTTGGTACTTTAGAAAATGATGCTTTCTCATGCACACTCCAATCATTCAAAACCTACGCTAAGCTTGAATAAATGAAGAAAATTTATGAATTCGCAGCCAAAAATAGCAAAACAAAAGAACTCTTGATAAAACAAAGATTTGATAGAAACACATTTGAAACTCTTATGTAAAACATATGTAAATCTATTTGCATGCACCAGACAATAGTTTCTCATTACAGTTTTATCTCACAATCAATCCAGCTACAAAAATAAATGGAATAAATTTCATAAATAAGAACATGAATTCAAACACTTTCTTGTTCAATTTCATGACAATTATTTCACTTATAAGTGACCGCTCCCCGAG
>NW_022201581.1:0-3014 GCF_009176525.2 Contarinia nasturtii
TTCAGTCTTAATGCAGTCTTATTGGGATCATTACGCAAATTCTTTTCAGAATTTTGTATGATTTTGTGAACGAAATTTTGAAATATATGTCTAAAAAACATGCTAAGCTCATACTTATTCCAGTGCGTCATGCTTTTGGTTCACAACGATTTTTGCAGCTTGTTTGCGTTATTTTCTTACATTCTTTTTTATTTCTCCATCGTTTATATTTTACTTTCATCGACAGAATTAATTTGGGCGCAATGTGTCGGTTAGCGGCAGCAACAGTGTGAAAACACAGTCATATTGCGTAGCATAAAAACTTTCAGAATAAATTATGCTGCTGCCACTCCGCATATTCATGCTTATCATTAGAAATGAGAACTTCGTTATGTGTACAAAGTGTATGCGTGCCAGCGGCTCACTTTGGCAATACACAATGGCAATGCACGAATGACGACGATGGCAATGTCTTCGACTTGAACTCTATTTTTATTATAACCTTCTCTTTCACATTTTATTTTTTCTGTCTTATTCTCTGTTAGCTACACTATTCAGTGACTTGTTTTTTACGCGGCTCTTTTAGCCGAAACGATGAAATACGTGTAGATATTGTAGCTGGAAAGAAACTTTTTGTTTTCTTCTTTATCTCGCATTCTTTCATAGTCTCACGATGTAAAGCTTTTCAACTCATTTCATTCTATGTGCTTCTCTTTTACTCGCGTAATGTTGTCGAATCCGGCATCATCTTGTAAACTTGACGAAGGTTAGAGCAATTCTGCGTTTGCTTTTTTATGTAATAATAATCGGTCGATGTGCGTTGCTGCGGTTTCCTACTACCCGTGACCAATAGCTTTTTCTTCTTGCTTTCTTTCTTTTCGTTCAACTGAAATGCTGATTCTAGTTATTGCTGTGAAGAGTGTAACAACCTCAGTATTGACGAACACATCGTATGTCGTGTATATGGTCAGAACACATTCGGAGCCACACCAATACAAACAGACATGCATCTCTTTCTCTTGGAACACAATGTGCAAGGCCCATGATGCGAAGAGCACTATTAAACTTGAGACGCTTTGTATTCGTTTAAAGACACTCTTCTTTTGTTGAAAAAATGTTTTGTTTTATTTGCTTCGATGAAGTGTTCGCAAGCGGTTCACGTTGACTCGTATTTTACGCTTTTTAACGCAAAAAAGAAATACCATTAACCGCGCTGCAAAGAACCTGAAAAAAAGAAGAGGAAATGAAGGAAAAAAACTCAACCATACATGTTGAGTATGTTTTTATATATTATATATTGAACCAAAATGAATATGTAACCTTGATACCGGTCATCGCTTTTAACATACACGATTCTCTTGAGCTTCTATATACTCGGACTATGTACATATGATGGGTATTTTTTTTAAATTCACCACACAACAAAGCAAATATGATGCATATCCAAACACAATCGCAAAAATAATAATCAAAACACTTTATTTTACTTTTCCGCTCACACCTAGTGTGTAAAGTAAAGTATTGGAATCGGTAGAAATATTAACACCCCCTTAAACATGTTTTCTAGCGTTTTTTGATATCAGAATGTATGTGCGTTAGACTATCCCAGAAAAATTAAAAGGTAGAAATTTTTAAGGGCTGTTTTATTTCGATTTTGAGCAAAATAAAATGTCCTACTTCCCTAAGATAAACTTTTCCGCGTCGAAAATTATTTGTATCGTAAAATTAATGTCAGATTCAGTTTTCTCGTGAATCCAAATTGAAGTAAAAGATATATAATAAATACATGTTGTGGATCACAGGGCGAAAAATTCATCTTACGGATGTAAGACATTTTCTTTTTTCTTTTTTTTGGATTCCTGATGCGTATAAAATTATGATGAAGTTCTTGAAATAAAAATTCATAAAAAATATTTAATTTTTAAAATCAATCTGTGGTTTCAAAGACAAATTGTTTGTTTTAAAATTAGCAACAAATTAAAGAAGGAGTCCTCCATTAAACTGACTTTGATCTGGTGATCTAATCTCATACAATCGCTTCGATCCGTTTACATAATGTGGCTATTGACTCTCGACTTTATATACAAACATGTACGACTTAAATGACGCATGATTTACTTCATAGTAAATCACAAGCATAAATAAGCGAAAAGCAAGAGAGTGGGACAAAGTGAAATACAAAAAAATAACAAGAAAAGAATTCTATACATAACACTATCGCGTCATTCAACGTCGATATAGTCTTTCTTTAAATTGAGACAACTTTGCATACGCAATGCTGGAATGAGAAAGTGATTTTCAAATATATTCTTTTGACACATTCATGGGACTCATGCAACTGTTGCAATCATGAAACATTTCGTCCAAACTTATAGACAATTCAAAAGCACTATGTCTCTTTTCAAAGTTTAATAGTTTGTTTGAAAAAATCCGCTGGCAATTTTATTAGAGCTTGATTATTCAGTCGATCTTGAACAGCATTTTATGATACATCTGCCATTTTGACTTTCGACCATGTGCTCATTCTGGCTACTATGACAGAACTTTCATTATCCGCACACCTAGTGTAGGAAAGGTATTGTATTAGGCCAAAAAATTAAAGTCACCCCAAAACATGTTTTCTATGCATATTTCATATAGAAAACACGATTGGAGATGATTTTGGGGCATATTAATGTGCGTCGCTGTGTGTGATATGTCCTGTGTCCTGTGTCCTGTGGCGTGCAAAATTTGTTAACACGATAAGTCTTCTTCCAAAAACTCAATTCAAATTCTGACTTTGCAGGATGATTTGGGACTACTAAGAGACGTGCTGATTAGTTTTTGAGCAATATCTGTTCACCGGTGAATTTTTTTTTGGTCCGAATGGAGTACCCACATCCATACATTTTTTACCATTTTTTACCCATTTTGGTGACGAGATGGTTTCCCGCTCAGATATGAAATTCAAAATTTGACTTTTTGGGATGATTCTGGACTACAAGGAATATACTTGGTCAAATTTTCAGCAGCGTTGGTTGATCGGTGTAAAACTT
>NW_022201582.1:0-3396 GCF_009176525.2 Contarinia nasturtii
CAGTCAAATCCATTTTTTTGTCTTGGAATTTCCTTGACACTTTCTCTTCTCCATTCAATCAAATTGATATTGCCTTTCTTTTTGTCGTCGCTTTCACATTTTATATACTCGGCCAATGCATTTAATAGTCTTTGGTTTGGGGTATGATACGAGTCATAATATTTTATGGTTTTATCCATCATATTGATGATGGAAAGACACCAATGACTATCACGCTTGTCGTAGGGAATCAGAATTAAATCTTTTGAGAATATATCGATATCCTGCGTATAAATTCGTACATTTTGGTAAGTTTCATTTGTCACACTTTTTCCACCCAATAAATATTGAGTGAAGCTTGAATCCATACTATGAATTTGTGGCAGGCTACTGTAGGATTTACTGCGATCAGCAATAAGAGACATATAAAAATTTACGACATGATCAGTCAACCACTTTGATAAAGGTGGTATATGTGTTTCCCATCTGAGTGTTCTAATGTCGTTTCGTTTTATTGTGATACCATATTTGACAATTAAAACATCTTCATCGTCTTCTTCATCGTCTTCTTCATCGGCTATCCATTGGTCTATTTGTTTTTGCATTTGTTTGTTGATGGATGGATAATCCGTTTCGGGCCTTGCCAATATGTTACGAACGAACTTTTCATTTTTTTGATCACTTCCATCTTTTTCAATGTTGCAAAATTCCATTACTTTTCTCGTAATTGGTCTATTATGACAACTGTAGAGATTTAGTTGCCTTTTTACTGCCCATATTAAGTCCACTTGAGACTTAGCTGTCTTTTTTCCTCTTGGAATAGCTCCTATCTTCTCATCTAGATCAACTAGATCTTTTGGAAGTTGTTGTTGGTTGTTTTGGTTTTGTTGTTGATTGTGTGTTGCCATATTGATTTACGAGTTGAGCTCAACAGTCCGCCAGGCACGTCTGAGCTACGTACACTTGCATAAAAATTCCCCGTTAGCGACTGATTTACGCATCAGCCATCCAGACATCAGCACGGGAAAACACCTTGTCTTGCGTCCTCTGCATTTAACGGGCTTGGAACCGTTTGATTCTACAAAACTAATACTTTGTGAGAACCAAGCTGCATTAAGTTGTTGATAATTACAGTTACAGTCTTACAGACAAAACTGCGACTGATTTCTGCTCAGTTACTCCAATAAAATATTTCACTTTTTTTTGCTTTCATAAAAATATCTCATACGAAACAAAATATACGACGCAGAATTTAATTGTGCCTATTTTCACCTTTTTCAAAAAAAAAATAATTTCTAAAAAAATATTTTTTAATTTTTTTTATTTATATTTTTTCGTTTTATCGAAAATTCCATAGCAGTGAAACGTCATGTTTGACAGCTACTACGCGTACCAGTAGTGTCATCCAGCTGCTGGAGTCCAGCAGCTGTTTTTTCAAAAAGCATCATTCAATAATGATTTTTATTTCTGAAAAACTCAAAAAATCTTCTTTTTAATTATTTTTTTCGGATGGATAAAAATAATTAATTCACGATTTGGTTCAAAATTGGTCATGTTCTAAAAAAATAACATTTTTCCATTCGCTACAAACTGTCCATTTGAATTGACATTTTTGTTCTTATGCTAGCAACTTCAGCAGCTCGATGTGCACATAACAAATTCAGAATAGGCATTTTTTATTTTATAAATTGGTTTTATGTTTCATTTTTTTAAGCGGTACTTTTATCCGTGTTAAATGAATAAATTCTTGAAATATCTACACTGAAACAAAAAAAATCTTGATTCAGCTGCTGGAGTCGGACTATACATTTCAATCACATTCAAGAGAAGAATTGCAAAAATCAACATTCGGTAACTTTTATTAAACTAAAGAAAATTATATTATTATTATTATGCATTTAAAGTTGTTTAAAATTATTTTAGCAACAAAAATTAATAAAAATCCAGTAATAAATTATTGTCGTTGTTTGTTATAAACATAGATGCGTACTGAAATAGTTCGGTACGTTCATTTGACATATTACAGGTGGCGCGTCGAACCGCAAAACTACGTATTTCATTACTATCGAAAATTCTAACTGTATACTAGTTCAATGAATTGTATTTAATTTTAAACTTTTGCACATTCTTTTGTGACCAAATAAAATAAAATAACGAAACCTTACATTTCTTTTATACTTTTTTTCTTTTAGGAGATTTAATTTTACTTTTCCGCACATCTAGTGTGAGACATTATTCAAAAATGACTCTACTATCTAATTCAGGATCACGAGGAGTACAGTTGGTCAAATTTTCATCGATATTGGTTAATCGGTGTAAAATGAAGAATCGCCCTGAGAAGGCGAAAAATCGATACCTTTTTTGTTAACACGATAACTCTTCTTCCAAAAACGCAATTCAAATTCTGACTGATTCATTTTTAAACAATTTTTTAACAATTTTAGTGACGCTATAGCTCCCTGATCAGACACGAAATTCTAAATCTGACTTTACTACTGACTAAAAGTCAGCTTGCGCACGTAAGCCTCTCTATCGTTTTTCATTCGTTTACTACGAACCGTAAACGAAAATAAAGCACGCAAAAATTGGCTCTTTCATGGGAAAAGGGTTACGCGTGAACAGGTAAATTCCGGGTTAGAATTTATAGTGGCCCGTATAGAATATATCCAACATTGAACTTCACCAAAAACTTTATTTTTTATAATAACGTCCATGAATTTGATAAAAGTTCTTAGAAACACAAAGGAATTATATTCGCAGATTGTGTATAAATCATAAAATAATGTAATTATCAAACTCAAATAGTCCAACAGAATTCAGAATGTTCCATTATTTTTATCAATTTTGGATGATAGCAAATGCGGTAACCTTTCGGTATGCGGTAACCAACATCGTAATTTGTTGACTCAATAAAAGTTGTTTTGAAGGTGTGTTCTGATAAGTAGCACCTTTGCTAATAATACTTTAGATAATTAAGTTGATTGCTGACAATATCTGACAAGATATCAATCAAATTGATGGAATTTTAAGAAATAAATTCCAAACAAGATTATTTTGTAATTATTGTATTGGATACATATATGCCTTATATTGTATTCCATTGAAAACTGCAAAAACTAACTGATATCTCAGTGTCTCCACTCATTTGCATAACTTTCAATCTTGAATTTAAGTACGTAGAATTGGCTGAACCTTCATATAAATACCTCCTTTCGAACTAATATGATTTCAACTCACATGCCCCTCTGCCAAATCGACAATTTTCAATATTTTTCCAAACTCTCGAATGTTTTGATTTCTTAGAGAGCACTCTCACTGGCTTCTCAGTGTCTCCACTCGTTTGCATAACTTTCAGTCTTGACTTTTAGTACGTGAAATTGGTTTGACCTTCATATAAATACCCCCTTTCGAACTAAT
>NW_022201583.1:0-5363 GCF_009176525.2 Contarinia nasturtii
GGTAACATTTCACCGCGCCACTCGTCGAATTCCTCTTTATGCCAATCGGGAAGATTTGGAAAGTTTATGTCAATTGGTTCGGATTCTTTTGATGTCACAGCGTATGAATAGCCATCATTTTTTAATATCTCCAAAAAGACCTCGGCTGTTGATCTTTATTTTTTTATTGCCATTTTTAGTTTTTCAAATTAAAGTAAAAAGAATAATAATTTTTTATTCGCTCGACGATTCTCTTTCTCGACTCGACTCAACGACTCCTTCGATCAATGATTCTCTTTCGATCCAAAACACAGTGTGTAGTATCTAGAAAGAACGTAATTCTCAATTAATCACGGAATTACACAAATTGAGAAATTCATATTTAGTCAAGAGTCATTCAATGATAAATATCTTTTGATTTTGCAGATAATTGTACCAGGCAGTTTTATACTTACAATTTCGCCAAATTTTGTCCAAAAATTTAAAAAAAATCACTTGAAAACTTTAATTTAGTAGTTTTTTCACTTTTCCGCACACATAGTGTAAGGTGAAAAGTATTGTAATCGGTCAAAATTTTGAAAACTTCAGAAACATATTTTCTGGACGTTTTTGAGGTCAGAGAACCCGAATCAGGCCGCTTCGAGCATGGTTTTTGTTAATCTGTACGTTGTACGTCGTACGTTGTACGCAAAATTTGTTATCAAGATTGCGCTCATCTTAGAATCTTAATTCAAAATCTGACTTTACAGGATGATTGGGGGTCGCGAGGAATAGAAATCATTAGATTTTGAGCGACTTTGGTTGATGGAAAAAAAATTCATGCCTGGAGTGATACCTATGAAAAAGAGTCCAATTTTCGTCCAAAAGTCATATGTTACTTAATGAAGACTTAAACACTCAAAAATATGTATTGGGGGTTTTTTTGGCACGAGAAAACCGAATCCGACGTTAGTTTTGAGATACAATCGATTTTTGATACAGTTTCCTTGAAAAAACCGCAAAAAAATTGAATTTTTGTATGGAAGCCATGCCTGTATGCTACCTTAATGACGTGAAACTTTGCACAGTCTATTTTTTACACAAAAAAATAACATTCCAAAAATTTGAAGATATTTCAATTAAAATTAGGGGTTCCTCCCATACAAAATTTTCATCGAATATTTTGTATGGGAGGTACTCTTAATTTTGGTTGTAATTTCTCCAAACCCTCCGAATGTTATTTTTTGTAAAAAAAATAACCTGTGCAAAGTTTCACGCCATTAAGGTAGCATACAGACATGGCTCCCATACAAAAATCCAAATTTTTTGTAACTTTAGTTATGAAAAGTGTTTCAAAAATAATTTTTCTGGCAAAATTAACGTCAGACATATTTTTTATAGTATTTTGTTAGAAAATAGAATACTTTCAAATGTCGTACAAATGGGTTCATCATGAAAGTGTGAAAAATCTTTTGCGAATACTTCTGCTATTAAATTAAAGAATATTTCGTTTAAAAAATGCGGCATATACGGCACGTGCTGGATGTATTTGTATTGGAAGGCGAATACGTCTGGTAAACACACTTGCCGCGAGTTCTAAATACATCAAAGCTATCGTTTGTATGTCTGGAAGACTGTCTCGCAATATTTTACTGTTGGAATAGAATGGAACAGAATGTAAACATTGTGCGGTTATAGCTTGCGTGCTTCATTTATATTGATAGGCAAGTAACGTGCGATATTTTCAATGTCAATGAATAGACGCATATTAGCACGCTATTCGATTCAACGCTCTATGCCATTTATATGGACATTAGATGGACTCTCTCTTGATCTTCTCTCTCCATCTCGCTATATATCTCTGTATCATGTAAACCATGCAACAAAAATCAGATTGACCCCAAAAAAGAGATGATTGACGCAGTATTTATTCCGTTTATATTATTTTTATTGTTTCGCATCTGTTCCAAGAACTTTTCGGAATAGAATTTCAAATTTTCATGTTTGTTTACATGCATTTACACTGAGACTTGTGCGTCTATTGCCGGCAAATTCCAATACTCATAACGCTTACATATTAATACAGATAAATGCGAAGAATATCGCCGCAAACATCATTTAACTCGGGAGAAAAAAAGATATGATTGGTCTATCATTATGAATATAGAATGGATCAATTTAGGTGTCGGAAGATGTTCAAAATTGAATTCAAACAAATGAATATTTGAGAGTTTGAGAGCAAAAACAACGAGTCGCATCCCACTCGGCCCCCTCAAAAGATTAAAAAAACGGTGTGTATCACTTCTTCTCATCAATCTTCATAGGTTACTTATTCTGTGCCAAAAAATGATCATTTCCTCTATTATCGATCTCTGAATATCCTTTATTTCATACAAAAACATAATAAAAAAATCACATGACATCAACTGCTTAACACTTTGACCTACAGTAATGTCTTTTCCATCTATTTTTATGATTAAATACAAAAAGTGCGACAGCAAGACATTGGTTGAGGTTAAGATTTCAATTTCATCATTCATTGAAATAATATTACGTTCTTTCATTTGTTTTGCATACTGATCGAGATGATCAATGGGATCAATGATCGAGATGAGTCTCTCGGTCAAAATAATAAAGCATTGAAATGGTGAAACAAACGCAATAAAAAATCTTACTCTGTAAGACGAACTTTTCCGTCTAATTCAATATCCCCCATACAAAGTTTTTAAAGATAAAAATTTTATGCACGGTAAGACCATGATGGAGTCGAACTGGTCTCAAATCGATTAAATTTTCATCCCCAATCTAGGAAAGGTCATCCTTGACCGTTCTGAGAACACTTAAATTTTACATTACAATACTTTTCCCTTCACACTTCGTATAATTTTAAAAAATAAACACACTTCATGTGAGCGAGCAAGGAGAGAGAGAAATCAGTCCTATGCGAGACAGTGAATGAACAACATCATTGTTCTGAAAGTGAAATCAATCCGAATACAAGAGTTCAATTTTATTATGTTTTTGATATCTCAACTTTTGCAGGATTTTTATTAATTTTTTATTTCATTCTTATATTTAAATGAATCTAAAAAATATTAAAAGCAACAAATACAATATAATACAAGTCATATTTAATAACAAATGTAAGACGTTGTTTTGAGTTGAGACCGTGTTGTGATGTTGTTGTTTATTTATAAAGTTGCTGACGTTTCGCTCTTATAAGGAGCATTTCCAAAGCTGAATGCGCAATATAGATATATAAATTTTATAGTCTTCTTCATTATTTTTGTCTTTCAATTATTTGTATGTCTTTATTGCGCATTTGGCTTTGAAAATGTTTCTTATAAGAGCGAAACGTCATCAAATTTATAAATAAAACACAACAATACGCGTTTAAGACCGCAGTTTTAACCAAGGTGGTCTTAACTCAAACATGGATTTTTTAAATCCCAATTATATAAGAGTGTGTGCTAATCGAATTAAAAAATAAAGAGGCTTACGTACGCAAGCTGACTTTTCCGCATGGAACCGAAATTTTGGGAATAAACTGAAATCATGGTCTTTGTATGGTTGCAGTAACTTAAATTACCGTGAAAACTTGTGAATATTATTTTCTTATTAAAATAAATAATCACACCAAGTTTAAAGAAATTTCAATCAAAAAAATAGCCTGTTCAAAGTTTCACATCATTACGGTACCACAAAGGCAAGTCTTTCATACAAAAATGAAACTTTTTGTGGATTTTTGTATGAAAAGTGTGTGAAAAATTGATTGCATCTTAAAACTAACATCAGATTCGGGTTTCTCGTTCCAAAAAACCCCCCACTACACATTCATTCAGCGTTCAAATTGGAAGAATATCATTTTAAGGCATTTTTCTCATAAGTGCCTCTTCAGAGTCTAAGTTTTACACCGATCAATCAATGTCGTTGAAAATTTGACCAGATTTATTCCTCGTAGTGCCCAATCATCCCGTGAAGTCACATTTTGAATTTCATATCTGAGCACGAAACCATCGTGTCACCAAAATGGTTGAGAAATGATCAAAAATGTATGGATGTGGGATTGTGGGTACTCCATTCGGACCAAAAAAAATTACACCGGTCAACAGATATTGCTCAAAAACTAATCAGCACGTCTCCTAGTAGTCCCAAATCATCCTGAAAAGTCAGAATTTGAATTGAGTTTTTGGAAGAAGATTTATCGCGGTAAAGTAGCCACACTGTAGGACACAGGACACATCACACACAGCGACGCACATTAATATGCCCCAAAATCATCTCCAATCGCAGACAATATATTTAGCTGCCGTCATCTGGATATTTCAGCTCATCTGGATGCCGTCATCAGATGATGCGAAGTGAAAACAATAGAAGTGATTGTTATAGTAATACCAGTATATAACAAGCTTATATACCTATAACAATCACTCCTATTGTTTTCACTTCGTATCATCTGCTGACGATATCCAGATGAGCTGAAATATCCAGATGATGACAGCTAAATATATTGTCTGTCCAATCGTGTTTTCTACATTAAATATGCATAGAAAACATGTTTTGGGATGACTTTAATTTTTTGGCCTAATACAATACCTTTCCTACACTAGGTGTGCGGAAAAGTAAAAAAAACAAATATTCGAAAATATTTTGTCATGCAAAGAACTTTTTTCAATCGAATAATATCGTGTAAAATGAGTTATGCTCAGAAGTGTTCCCCCTTTCCTGAGCCGGTAAGCAATATTTTGACATTTTCACTAAAAGTTTCGGGAAATATTTTCTGTTGACAAGCAAAATGGACCAAATAAGTGAATGTTTTTCAATCGTATATTTTGCAGAATGTCCCAAATGATGCCATTCAATACAAACAACCGTCGTCTTATTCGAGAGAGTACGAGTCTGTGAATCCAATCGTTACTCAACCACTATTGGGTGGCCAAGCTCCAGGTATTTTTCTTTAAATTTCTTATGCTGAATTTCTTTTTTCGTTCATGAAAAATGATAAGAAAATTCGAAGTGATAAAACGGTCGTTTGCAATTGTCACAACTGTTGAGTGCACACAAAAAACCACTTCCGGAATCCGTTTTCTTTTTACATTCTCTCCGTAGTTTCTTGGATAAGCACCTCAAACGCAATGCCAATCTGCCCACCTGGGCTGGAATACCTGACTGCCGTCGATCAATTGCTGATTAGGCAAAAAGTTGAAATTTTTGAATTAATTTCCGACTTCGAAACAAATAACAAATATGTCATCAAAAATGCAATGGGACAGAATGTAAGTGAACTTGCAATGAGACAGAATGGAATTTAAGTTTCTATGCCGAAAATTACTGTTTTATTCCAGTTATTCTGGGCTGTTGAAGACACTGGCTACTGCAGTCGTAACTGCTGTGGCTCAAATCGT
>NW_022201584.1:0-2854 GCF_009176525.2 Contarinia nasturtii
TGACGAATATTGCGTTCCATTAAATCAGCAACTACGGTCAAGCAATGGAGTCATTAATGTACAAAAATCGTTTGCCTTCCAAGGGAAACAAGCGAAACTATTTGAACGACCAAACTGCCGATGTGTTCTTCGTCTTCGAAACAGAATACAAAAAGGTGCCAGCGCACAAAAGTGTCTTATCACAAAACAGCACTGCGTTTAAATCAATGTTCAACAATACATCGGATCAAAACGGTGTCATCAAGGTTGTCGACTTCACATCGGGTGCTTTCAAAGAATTCTTACAGTTTTTCTACCTCGCCAAGGTCCAACTAACTTCGGCCAATGTAATGGAAGTGATGCGCCTGGGTAGAAAATTTGCGGTTAAAAATTGTCTCGACGCATGTGCCGAATTGTGTAAGTCGATGCTTACAATGGACACTATGTGTTGGGGCTACGAACTAGCGATTCGATTTGAATTAGATGATTTACGAGCATTTTGTGAGCGAAAAATCAGCGAAAATCCAGAGAAGATATTCCATTCGATTAGCTTTTTACTATGTGAACCGAATGTTTTGCAACAAATTCTACAGTTAGATTCAATGGACTGCGACGAAACAATGGTATTTGACGGTTGCATGGCTTGGGCGAAATCAACGTGCATTGAGAAGGAATTGGATGAAAATCTTGTTGAAAATCTTCGTCGTCAGTTGGGCGATTTAATTTATGACATTCGCTTCAGCGCAATGAATATTGTCGAATTTTATGATCGATATTGCATGTATGAAGGTCTTTTTTCAGTGGAAGAGTTCGAAAACATTATCACCATGATTGCATTAAAACAATGCGATTCGAAAAAGTTCAACAAACATCCGCGCAATAAAATAATTCAGCAGAAGTCTGATTTCATTTCATTCAAACAACGGGTGATTAACACATTTAAAACCTCATAAAGTCAGATAGCGGGTTAAGCTTAGGGCAAAGTTTATTATGAATTTAAGTTGATGTTAATGTATTTTAAGAGTAATTTGTTATCAAATATTCGCTGAGAATGATAATAAGCATTTTTTTATAAGTTCAATGGGATATACAGTATTTATAGTCAGTAATATGTATATTTATAAGACGAATTAAAAATCGAAATATTATTCAAAATGAGTTTTTTTTTCTTCCATTCCTTTTTTCAAGTCTATCGAATTTTTGATCTTACATATTTCTTTTAAAAAAATACTTGTTCAAACATTCAAATTTACAAAGATTTCGATGCTTTCTAAAGTAAAGATTGGGACATTTTTTTGGGAGAAATTCACAGAACCGGAAAAATTTATTCAAATTCAATCCAAGATGGACTTCTAAGATGATACTTTTCACATTCGACCTTTTTGTCTAGAAAATCACTAGATTTTGGAAATTGACGAAAAACCGATTGTCTTAAACTTAAACTCGGCTGCAGAATATTATTGTGCTAAAAAGAGCTGATTGAAATTCAATGTGCAGTCGCGTAAGTGAAATAAAACTGATTCAAACAAATAGCAGTTTGATGTGTCTGTGATTTTGAGTTGAATATCTCTTCAATAGACACGGTCATTGACTGACGGTGTTTTGTTTACAATTCATGGCATGGTAAATGAACACTCTAAACTGAGTACTTTTTTTACTATTTATGATAACATAAACGATTACTCTTGTTTTGAGTGATTTTTTGATAAAAAAGCATTTCAATTTTTATTGGCGTCTCCAGTGTCGATCAAAGCTCAATTTACTATTAAAATATCATGTAGAACACATGGCTTCAGAGATAGTCAACTTGAATCATCTGCGAGATGATGAATTGCATAATTTGAACTTATTTATTCTCGCTTTCTTGTTTAAAAATACAAAATTTGTTTTAAAATTTCTTCAAACTTTGTGAAAAAATAAAATGTGCAAAGTTTTCACGACATTACGACATCGTATAGGCATGACTTCCATACAAGAATACAAATTTTTTGGTGATTTTTTTTTTGGTCCGAATGGAGTACCCACATCCATACATTTTTTGATAATTTTTCAACCATTTTGGTGACACGATGGTTTCGTGCTCAGACATGAAATTCAAAATCTGACTTTACGGGATGATTGGGCATTACGAGGGATAGATCTGGTCAAATTTTCAACGACATCGATTGATCGGTGTAAAAGTTAGACTCTGGAGAGGCACTTATGAGAAAAATGCCTTAAAATGATAATCTTTCAATTTGAACGTTGAAAGAATGTGTAGTGGGGGGTTTTTTGGCACGAGAAACCCGAATCTGATGTTAGTTTTAAGATGCAATCAATTTTTCACAGACTTTTCATACAAAAATCCACAAAAAAATTCATTTTTTTTATGAAAGACATGACTTTGTGGTATCGTAATGATGTGAAACTTTGAACAGGCTATTTTACTTTTCCGCACACACCTAGTGTGTAAGGTGAAGTATTGGAATGGGTCGAAAAATTAACACCCATCAAAAATGTGTTTTCTGGGTGTTTTTGGGGCAGGGAAGACGAATATAGCGTTTTTCGATGTCCGAATGTATGTGCGTGGTACCCTGTACTCTGTACGCTGAACGCAAAAATTTGTTAACACGATAACTTTCAAAGAAGAAAAGTAATTCAAAATCTGACTTCACAGGATGATTGGGGGTGCCGATGAATAGAAACCATTTGATTTTGAGCGACTTTGGTTGATAGAGTGAAGTGTCATGTCTGGTGTGATGCCCATGGGCATCCATGGGAAAAAATCAATTTTTCTTCCAAAAGTGATATTTAATGTATTCTTAAACACTCAAAAAAAGTATTGGGGGTTTTTGGGTACGAGAAAACCGAATATAACGTTAGTTTTGCGATACAA
>NW_022201585.1:0-3270 GCF_009176525.2 Contarinia nasturtii
AATGAATTTTCGGCACTTTATATTAACAGTATAAAAGATAAAATGTATATAAATCCACCACAAGTGACCAAAGACACGGCACACGTTTTATTCGCCCAATTTTGCATTTTAAACAAAGTTCTATGGCCAATTATACCGCATTTGGTCGAAGAGGTGTGGAGCTACTATTCGAAAACCGAATCATTTTACAAACATCAATTCACGGTACCAAGTGAATGGCATAATTCGGAATTCGATGTAACAATGGACATTGTTAAAGAATTATTCGGAATGATAATGCATAATTCGGTAAAAAACTCAGTGTATTATGATACGAAAATATTTGGCACGGCTGAACAAATTCAACAGCTTCAGGTTAAATTAAATGAAATACTTGACATGACATTTTAATGAGAGATATTTTCTATTTCAGAAACTGCATCCGAGTGATGATCAAGCTCACAACGATTCGCACTTATGTGAAATTCTACAAGTGCAATCAATTCAATTGGTAGAATCACCAAGCTCAAAATTGTATATTGAGAAAACAGAAATCGATAAAAAATTATGCGATCGATGCCGTCGCTTTGCTGTTGCATCAGATGAAACGATATGTAAACGTTGTGACAACATTCTCAAAGAGATGAATTTTACTCCATAATTTATAGTGATTTTGATTTATAGAGACAAATTAATAAAGAAAGTTTTTCTTTTTTAAAAAGATCTTCCTTTTTTCTCAATTTACATTTTTTCTTATCTTATAAAGAACTATTTGATGAATGAAAGCATAGAATATAAAAAACATATACGGCTTTTTTAAGTTTTGAAAAAAAGAACAATTTATTTAAAATTAAAATCTTGCATAAATTAAATGCCTTTTGAAAATCTGAAACCTTGATTGAATAAAATTTATCAATATTAGAAGAAAACAACGAGAAAAAAACTACAGGTCACATCTATGTTGTTATGATCAGATATTCAAATGTCCTATTGGCTTTAATATAAAGTCAAATGTATTACAATTTCAAGTGGATAACAATTGCTCAAATAATAAATAATGAACAAAATTAAATGCATAAAATCGAAAATCGGGTTGTAACACATTGAAAGGATCACTCAGTAAACTTTACTGGTTAGATACAATTTGTGCGTTTGTTAACATTTTTCTAAAAAATTCGATATTCTTGAATTGATGTGAGTCGCGGCACCCATTGGATATTTCCAATGAACGCAGCTGTGGCATATCTTCAACTAACTTAAGCATGTGCTCCGTTTTGTATTCATTGTAATTTTCCAACTGAATATCCATTAAACTTTTTATTTGACATATGCTGCCAATACAATCTTCGTCAATATTTGCATTCATCAACACCAATTTTTCGAGTGGAGTTTTGTTCCCAACAAATGCTTTGATTAACCTGCCAATGTCGAAAGAATGGGAAGACTTGATTTTCAATACCTTCAAAGAATTCAAATCGCTCAAATACTGAATATCGGTTTGATAGTTGCTTGAATTTATAAACATGTCCTTTAGTTCAAGGTCTAATTTTTCCAAATATGGCATGTGTTCGCCAATTAAACGAAACACTTTTGATGGAAATTCGATGTCTTTAGCACGTGATCTAATTTGTAGATGCTTTAACTGCGACGCACCAGATATAAGTTCTTTGATATTATCCAAAGGATAGCATTCTTCGAATGAAATTGATTCCAACTTTGCAAAAAATGGACACATTTCTTTGATCCAATCTTCCTTGATTCCAATCCGTCTAATTTCAAGGTGCTTCAAAGAAGTGCAGAATCGGACGGCTGATTTCAGAGCACCTGTTTGAGAATCGATGCTCAGTGATGTAATTAATGAACCAAAATTATGCAGTAGACTATCGTCTCTCCCCCATTCATATGCATCTCCACCGATAAATCTTTTTTTTTCCTGTGGGAACGCTGCCTTTGCTTGTTTATTAAAATGAACACACACGTTAGCAGCATTGCAAAGGTCCTTATCGTTTAGATATTTAAACACTTCTCGAAAACATTTATCATTGAATATATTGAGAATGGGTGCATCTTGTTTGACTTCTTTTGAATAGTCGGTTGGATAATGAACATCTTCTTCTGTTACCTTTAGGTCAACATTTTCGATGCGGTGATTCATTCGCAATAATGACACTTTGGTATCATCATCCATGTCCAGGAACACACGGCCATATTGAAGATTATTTATCGAATACCATGAAACGCCCACCTCACCAAATTGATTGAAGTAATCAATGATTTTATCTCCCTCCTGTAATGAATCACTGCATATGAGATGATGCTCAACTAGTTAAAATTATAGATGTGCCAAACCCGAATCTTAATACATTTTGTATCATAATGATATTCTATTAAGATGGTATTAAATATTAAAACCAATCATGATACGAGTATCAACATGAGTAGCAAGTATCAAGATCGATTATGATACGGCGTATCACAATGAGTATCAAGTATCATGATACCGAAGTTAATACGCGCCATTTGAAATTTTGCATGGATTTTTATTTTTGTTGTGTGTTTATAGAGTGTCTATTGTGAATATTCATACAAGAGTGAGTGAGACAGCATGAAAATAAGATTTACCAAGCACGACTTGGGTGACAGAGATGACAAATTTTTACGTCCTGATCACACCAGTTGATGTAGACCACTTAGTTGTGTTTGAGAATTGAGAAAAAAATTGTATTTTTTTCACTTTTTATGCTCTATACCGAGTTTCCGAAAATCCATGCAAAATTGCAAATGGCGCGTATTAACTTCGGTATCATGATACTTGATACTCGTTGTGATACGCCGTATCATAATCGATCTTGATACTTGCTACTCATGTTGATACTCGTATTAAGATTCGTTTTAATAGTTAATGAAGCATTCGTCAGTAGTAACTATTAAGATATCATGATATTTTATTAATACTCGGACATCTATAGTTAAAATATGGTAAAAATACTTACGATTGGTTTGGTTGACGTGACATATAATGTTGAAAATTCACTTTCAGTGCTATGCTTTCGATTCGATCTTGCCACTTCTATTTTGTTAAAAGTTTAGAAACACCAATGGTTGCAGCATATTTTAATTAAAATCAAAAATTCCTATTTATGTCAATTTGTTTTTGGAAAGTATTTGGAAAAACCTTGGAGTCAAGATTTTACCTGGGGTGGGTTGTTGTTGAACAGGTGCTGAGTAAACTGGGGCAGGTTGATGGTTAGATACAATTTGTGCGTTTGTTAACATTTTTCTAAAAAATTC
>NW_022201586.1:0-4378 GCF_009176525.2 Contarinia nasturtii
GTTTCTCCGATATAAATCTATATATAATTCAGTTGTAACTTGCAGTTCGGCTAGAGTGGTTCAATTAGGTTGAATTTAATTCAGAAAAAGTTAACAATCCTTGTCATATAAATAATTTAATTTTATTTCGCTTCTCCGTGATTCGATGCTAAGAAAAGTTGAAAGAAGGTTCGATAATTTTAATTTTAAAGATGAATCTCCATTCAACTCAACTGAACAAATCCAAATCAAGACTCGGTTCCAAGGGATCACCATCGATTTTCATGCTAAATATCGACTGTTTGGAGGAACTATTCGAGTATCTTTCCTTGGTGGATCTACTAGCAATTGCTCAAAGCTGTAAGCGATTACAACAAATTGCTGGCCAATATTACCTGCAAAACTATTCAGCTGCTTCTGTCGGATGTTCAAATACTGGAATTTATGTGAGTGGTCTCAATGTGAACGGTTTCAGTCGATTCATTCGAAGCGTATCGATTCTATTGTATAAAATCGAAGACAATCGTTTCCGCTATATAAAATGCAACTGTAAATGGCTCAATCAAGTTCATTTGATGTTTGTTAATTTGAACGACCTGGAATCGGAGTGTATAAAATTGGTTTTGAATCAAATAGAGATTTTGGAAATAAATCAATGCACCATTAAAGGTGACATTTATCAAAAATTCTTAAAATATTGTCCAAATGTAAAACATCTTAATTTGCGAAATGTGAATAATCCCAGCGACGTGCACAATAAATGGCTCATGCAGAAATACCCAAAACTCGAGCACTTGGAATGGTTAAAAGTTGATGACGAAACGAAAATCGAGCACCTTCATATATTTTTCACGCGAAATTTAACCGTTCGAAATTTTACTACTTCAGCCAGTTTTCTATGGAACCAACGGCATTCAATCAAAGAGTTTGATGTGAAACTTGAGAATTTAGCCGTTGACTTTAATTACACGACACATCCATACGCTGATCTGGTTTTGGATCTACTTTTTGAACTTCAAAATCGTGATTTTTACACATTTCTGCATTTGTATGGTGTTGGTTTGCATATAAATCAAGAAATCATTTGTAAATTCGGTCGATTGAAAAATTTGGTGAAAATTCAAATACGAAATATGGTAAACGGTGTGTCTTTTTCACCGTTGAACAATATTACGGAACTGGGCATTTATTTTTGTTCAACGTTCGCCGATTTGGAACCGTTGGTAAAAGATTTGGTGAATATTGAACGAGTCTACTTTTGGAAAGCAACACCAAAACACATTTGGCCATTCATTTGTCATTCACGAAATTTGCGAAAGATTAAAATTCAAAATATTGACTTCGAAAGTGTGAATGTTGTTTTTAACCTATGGAAAATGAACGAACGACGTCGAAAACTGAACATAGCTCGAAAAGTGACGATTTATGTTAGAGAAATGCACTTTTAAGCTACAAAATGGGCTACAAACAATAGAGAATTTGAATTTGTTGCTATTCGGAGGACGGAATCTTATGAGTGGAAACATCATTTTGGATACTGACGACATGAAACACGCACCATCTAATCACTTACTTGCAAAATAATCATTTCTACACAACACCCATGTTCTTGCTCATGTTTTTGCATGTTTTTGTGTTGAATTTAACACTAATTCCACCAAAAATTGAAGCAGGCATTTTTAGTCAACCGTTTTACTCTTTTTATTTGATTCACACAAAAATTGTTGCATCCGATTTTAATAAAGTAATCTTATTTATGTTCAAACGTAATTTAAGAAAATATAAGCAAATTGATTGATTTAAACCAGATGATTTCATCGTTTTCGTTCACTTATTTAAATTGATTAATGAAATAATTGAGTCGGTTAGTGAAGAAGTGATCCACACCGTTTACTTTCCAAAAAATTGAGGAGGTCGATGTTGAATGGTAATTTTCATGATAGATCTAGTTCGATGTCGTTTGAAAATAGTCTTTTTTTTGCAAAAATGGCCAAAAATTTGGATAAAAAACATTCCGTCATTTTTGAACGAATTTCAATGAAATTTAGGCTTAGGTCCCATAAAAAGGTTTTGATGTTGAGCATAAAATCGAAAATGTTTATTTTTGGCTATTTTTTTTGCTTTTGAAAGTATTTTTCGATTATGTTTTTTTGATTTGTAACTTATATGCATCATAATTGATGATTGCACCTTGATAATAAACTGAGCAAACAACCCAGAGAAAACAATTGTCATGCGATAATAAACCCATGCAAAAACAATATCTGTGCGATAATTGTATGAAGTAGGTGATAAATTTAAAGGCAAGTCAGACGTCATCGAACCTTTCTGCAATTATTTTTTTACTGAATATAATAAAAATAATAATTAAGTTAAAAGTACACAAATCAAAGTATATCAAAATGACGTATTATGAATTTATTAACATGACGTTAAAGGTAGTCGATTTATGATTTACAAATACTATGCCTATTAACGTTCTCTGTTGCAATAACGAATCAAAATGTCACAAATACAGAAAAAAATTAATTAACCCGCACAAAAGCAAGCACTGAAATACTGTACGCTAATAATTTGTTAGCGATAAAACTCTTCTAGCAGAAGAATAAATTCAAATCTGACTTTATAAGATGGTTGGGGGTTGCAAGAATGAGCTTGTATTGTTTTTCGGTCTACATACCCGTGTGGAAAAAAAGTAACTGACTGAATAGCTGAAATAAATTGAAAATGAATTTCGTTTTAAACAGTAGACTAATTTAGGACGTTAAAACTGTTATTGAAGTTGATTTGAGTCATATTTTTCCCTACGAGAATTGTCTGAAAAATCAACAAAATCTTCTTAAATGACTTCAATTTCAGTTGACTTAAGCCAACAATGTCCCAAATAAGTTAACTGACTAGACTTTCACGCGGGTATGAAAACCAAAATATGCAAACATTTTTTAACTCTATAACTCTTTCCACAGAGACGTAAATCAATATATTGGATTTTATAGCATGAAAAAACCCAATCTCAATTTGTAAGGTTTCCTTTTAATAAGGGAAAATATTGCTTTCGCGATGGGGTATTTCTTTCGGCTCGCTTATCAAATATATATTAAATTCAAAGTTTAATTCTTCTAAAGATTTCCTACAGGGTGTCTCATATATCAGGCTCACTATTACTAGGGGGTGGGTAAATTTTTTAGGACCCCTGCCCTCCAAGCTCCATCACCTCTTAAGGGGTCGGGGGTCAAAAACCCGCCAAGTTGTGATTTTTTTGGCTTGAAACCCAAAAATTCGAAATCAGCATGCAAAAATACCTTAAGATTGATATTTTTCTCATCCGCCTTTTTCCAAGAATTCCGGACTTGGAGGGCAGGGGTCCAAAAAAATTTCACTCGTCATTCTGAACAACTTTGTAGTACATTATTTTTTGATTCGATGAAGTTTTGCAAAGTTGGGGGCACCAAAAAGAGAAAAATTCAAAATTCTGCTCAGATAGAAATTTCCTTATTTTACCCCCAACATACCCCCAAAAGGTTTTTCGAAATTCGCTCGCCCTGATAGTGAGCCTGAAATATGAGACATCCTATATAATACGAAACATAGGGCCAACTTGGGAACAATCCGACATTTTGAAAAATAAATTTCGTTCAACCGATGATAATAAACACACACACACACACCTTTTGCATGCAGAAATCGAAAGATGATGAAAAAATACAATTTTTGTCACTTTTTGATTGTTGGTAAACAATTGAAATCGAATAATATATTCGTGAATATAACTTTCCTCATTATTTTGATAATAAACAAAAACGAACGTCATCCATAGTACAAAAAAACCTCTATATACTACATTTACGCCAGAGTCGGCCAATTATAAACAATGTTATTAAGGAGAGTGTCAATATTTTGCGTGGTTCTTTATTGTGTAGTGTACTAAGAATATAAGAACAGGCGCTATTTAAATATAATGATAATTTTTGAAATTAAAAAAGTGAATTGTCAGTAATAAAGTGATGGCGCAACGGCCAATCATGCGTAAATTAAAAGCAAAAACAATCTTCATTTAAAAAAGTGTATAAAAGTAGTGATGAGCAGATTCTCTGCCTTCAGTACCTTTTCAGATTGAAGAAGATAATAGTGTTTTCATAATTTTTATTCAACTGCTAAATTTTCAATATCGTGATCAATTTTTTGCTTTTCGAGTGTTTTCAAATCCCGGAAACTCAGGTAAATCTTTTATAATAATATTTTGAAAAAATTCACAATTGTGATTTTTGTTTATCAAAACCCACTATAATTAACATTATGAACACAAAGTATCGTTCAGAGCCTGAAATATGATTATATATGATGAAGAAAATACGTCTCTTTTCGTATAGCTTTTTGAGTTAACTGATTTTATTCAAAG
>NW_022201587.1:0-3465 GCF_009176525.2 Contarinia nasturtii
AAGCACATGTTTGAGTCTCACACGTTTCCGCTCCACGCATCAGCCTTAAAGTTGGCCTTATTTTGATCACATATGAGTCGATTTTTCTGATTGTGCAGGTTCATGTGTCATCTCAAGTTTGATTGCACACAAAAACTTCAGAGCTTGCAATTTTTTGCAGGATCGTTTTTTTTTTAAATATTATATACTAAATCAACAACATACATTATGCATACTCTCCATACAAAAAAGCATTACACATGGCATTTGCGTTCTGTATTCAATGTGGCACCAGTGTTAGTGTTACTTTTTACGTTTTATCGCGAATTTAAATATCCGTCAAAATCAGCACGATAGTTGGCGCTAAAACGTAAAAAGTAACACTAACACTGGTGCTATATTGAATAAGTTCAAAAAAATTCTACTCTACTCTAAACACAAATCAAATGAAAACAAAGCAAGAAGTTGATACATCATAAATTCTTTGGTCGGCTACGTCACATTCAAAGTTTGAAGTAGTAGTTTGATATTTCGTCTACAGACGTTTCATGGCTTATATACGAAAGTAAATCAACTTGTATGATAAAACTGATTTTAGTCGCGATGCGATTCGAAACGTTTTGTGTAATGCATCTAATATTTTGTTCTGATTCGAATTGATTATTAAGGTTTTAAGTTCTTACAGCTTTGTACTGGGTGGTGAAATTATCTGGCGGTTAAGTGGTGACGTATGATGTGGTACAGTCACTGTGTGTCCTTTCTAAAACTTATTGACAAATTCCTGTTGAAAATGTTGTCCAGTTCCATTACCGTGACATATAAGATCACTTTAGCCTTATGCCCATTTTTTGCATGTTGGAGTATGCAATTTTACTCCAGTTATATATTTTCGGTTGCTCGGAATGGGGTTGTCAGAAAAATCTGGGCGCTCATAATCATTTAGGGGCGCACAAAATAAATGTCCGTCCGTTTGTTCGAAGAATTGAACCCGGATAAGACAGATATTTACGTGTTGACACCTCTATAAAAAAATAACGATACCAAATATTTTGCCGTGTCACTAAGATGCTTTTCATTTGAAGAATAGACATCTATAAATCTATTGAATATAACGATAGGAGAGTATGTTATTTAGCCATTATGGCTGGATAATGGCTTAATAAAATATTCCCTCCTATCGTTATATTCGATAGAAATAATAATAATGTAATGTGCCATTCTCAATTACTCTCAATACTAGTTACAATTTCTTTCAAATCTGAAGTTACCTTGATGTTCGTTTTCGAGATAACAATAAAATAGCGCTTGGCCTTAAACATCGTGGAGTTACATCTGTTGGGATTAATAGGCCCTTGAATTCAGAACAATATTCATTTTCATTACCTGTGCAACAGCGACGCATTCATTGTTACGAATGCACTTTATTTTCGCTACATTTGGTAAATATTTTGTGAAAAAGATACCTCATCGTGACACAATCGGAGTTTATGGCGAGAGAGTCTTTAAGTGTGATGCAACTTTCGGCCGGCTTTGAGCAGGTGCTGAAGAGAGAACAAACAATTAGATTTATATTATTTTCATTCCAAAAAGTCCACACCAGATATTATATTGAGATGTTTTCAGCCAGATGAATCCGCTCGGCCAGATATCGTCGGGCGCTGAAATTGAGAGAAAACAATAGAAGTTATTGTTATGGTTAAAATTACACTTGCAATGCTACAATCACTATTACAATCACTTTTATTGTTTTCACTCCATTTCAGCGCCTGACGATATCTGGCTGAGTTGATTCATCTGGCTGAAAATATCTCAATATAATGTCTGATCCACACAAAAGGAAATGAAAAAAAACCCTGCCATATGGCGAAATGTTCACCAGTCAAACCATGTAATGTCACTTCAGTTGTGCCATATTTTCTTATGGCAATTGCAGCTTGAGCAAGACGATCTTCCAAGGTTGAGTGAGTTTTGTAGTCTTGAAATGTTTCATTGTAGGCAGTCCAAAGTTCTTTGTTCATAATACTGTTGATCAATTTTTTGAGTCTTGATTTAAGACTCTTGAAGAAGTTGACCAATGCTTTTTGAGTTTTTGAACCACTGGTTGCACGATTGATTTGACTAGCCATTTCATTATCTGAAAAATCTGATTCTGATTCATGTCGTTTGGCTCGACAATATACGGTACGATTATTTTTATAAGAATTCATGGCTGCATACAGCATATATTTTAATATAACAATACATGACATTACTCATGAGCGCCCACAGCATTTTTTCGAACATTGAAACCAAATTTAACATAAAGTTTAGCTACAAACAAACAAAGAAATATCGCGAAAACAAATTTGTTCTGCTGTTGTGAGTTTAAATAACGAAGCAAACATAAATATTTTGAGAGAATATATTGCTTTTGACATCCATCTTGCGTTGTGCATTGGACCAAGCAAGCGTAATAACACCTTTGTTTTTATTGAGAAATACATAAAAGAGTTAATTCTAGTAGTTCTTTGTAATCATCACGTACAAAGTCTTTTCTTTCTATCGTCGCACGACTCATTGAAGTGAACTTTTTTGGTAATACTTTATTCAAATGGAATTTTTATTTCTTGATCGATTTACCTCATGCAAATAGTATATTGAAAACAAACTGTTTTTTTTCATGTTGGACCTTACCCTTTATTTATACAAAACTATTATTTCAAACCATAATGGAGTTGAATTAATAGTACCTGTGATCGCATGAAGTGCACGAGTAGTTTGTATGTTATCTATATATATAAAAGCGAAAGTATGTATGTATGTTTTTCTTAAATTGTATTTTCATGTATATCGATTGATCGGAATGATCGCATTGTTTACATTGATTTATCAATGTTTGATTTTTCGCTCCATATGAAATTGAATCGTGTTCATATGAATAAAAATAAGAATGCATATTAAATGATAAAAAAATAATGATAAAGCATACAATGCAGTGATATACAATTAATTTTGTGGATACCTGCATTTTTCATAAAAATTGTTTGTAGTAAATTCTAGTAAATTCACGGCATAGCAACATAATTTGTGTTTCCATTCCATGCAATCCATTTGTGATGTATTTTGATTCAATTATTGATCTATATTTTATCCCCATATGAACGGAGATAATCTTCTCATTGTTTTTTAACATTTCCGATAGACGAATATCGCAGTATTGTTTACATCCAGAAGCATGCTCCAATTCGCGTATAATATTTCCGACAGCATGTTCGGATATACCATTATATAAAATAGAATCGATTGCACATTCGATCTCATCATCGATTAGATTATTTGCAAGATATTTCCGAATTTGCAGAAATTTAGTGTATTCAAACCAACCATAATGGAAACAATCACTGTCGATGCCAAATTCCCAATGCTTTTTCAATGAAAATTCATTATTAGATAGAATTTTATTGTATGAAATTTGGTGATTTACGTGTATTTTTAAATAATTGAAAA
>NW_022201588.1:0-2804 GCF_009176525.2 Contarinia nasturtii
ACGATTGAAAAAAAGGGACAGTTATTATGACGCACCCTGTATATATAATATATATATATCATTTGGAAATTAAATCAATTTTTTTTCTCTTTCAGAACGAGCATTTCTATGTCTTTACAAATTTATTCCGAAATATTTGCAATGGTTTTTTTTGAAGGACAACTCTCCGGTTATTAAAGAATATCTTAATAAATTTTCTCAATTGGTTGCATTTTGGCAGCCAAATTTATCTAATCATATGCGAGAAATCAATTTTATACCTGAACTTTTCGCAATTCCTTGGTTTTTAACAATGTTTTCACGTAAGAGCATTTTTTACAGTTTATATAGTTCTCATTCAAAATAATATTATATATTTATATATGGAATTCCATAATTCCAGATGTTTTTCCATTACATAAGATAATACATTTATGGGACAAACTATTATTGGGTGATAGCTCCTACCCTTTTTTCATTGGTAAGGTCCTTTTCATCGGTAAATTTGACTTAAATAATAATAACCACACTTATTATATCAAATATTTCCTTTTTTTAATAAGGAATATCGATCCTGGAACAATTGAAAACCACTTTGTTAAGTTCTTGTTTCAACGATTGCATCTTATTATTCTCCGATCTCCCAGATATTGTGATGGAGACATGCGTAATTGAATCTCGAAAAATGTATCTTTCTACGCCAAAAAGTATAACTTTTAGAAAATATGCAAAACAATTGAATAACAATGAACCCGATGAATTTGTATGTTCTCTTTTTCTTTCCTTGAATTGAGTAATAATGTACGAATTTTTCAATTTCACCAGGAGATAAACGACATCGAATTGAATGATTTACAAAATGAACGATGTCCTCGAATCAGTGCAAATGATTTAATTGAATTAAATAATAAAAAGCCTGGAGAGGTCATGGTCATTGACATTCGAAGTCATTTAGACTTCAATAGAGCTCATTTAAGAGACAGCATCAATATTCCGTTTACCTCAATATCCCTAAGTGATATTAGATTAGACGCACTTGGTGTTCCCGATTTAGAAATGGTTTTGGCCAATAGAAATGTTGTGGTCGTTAACAATTTGCATGAAAGTGCTATTTTGGTATGTATTTGCATAACCTTAAATTGTTCACATTTTTTTTCTTCTAACGTTTTTTATTTTATTTTATTTTCAGTTTGCTCACTTTTTACTGGATTGTGGAATAAAAAAAGTATGCATCTTACATAGTGGCTTTAACATCCTCCATTCCTTTGTTCCAAATGTATTGGAAACATCGTAAACCATTAAAACGAAACGCAAGCAGAAACAAATATAACTCTATGTTTTTTTTTCAAACAGTTTATTGTATTTTATGAAGAAACTTATGAATAAACATTTATATGAAGTTTGTGTGTATCTGTGTATTTGAAGGGAAAATGTTCCATAATTGACAAAGCAACTATCTTATAAGCCACCTCTTCCAGCTCCCCTTCCAGCATTTTGACCGCCTATTAATAAAAAAAGGATTTGGGTTTTAAAAATTTTATTTCAGAAAATGAGTGAAAATATGTATATATTTGTTTCTCTTCATTTTCACAGATAGTTTGTTCGTTTGAACGTAAATGAACGTAAAGAAATGTAAGTAGAAATTAAAACTCACCTTGCCAAGCACCACCACGACCAGCTCCAGTTCCTTTGGAACTGCCTGCAGCACCTCGTCCACCACCCCTCCCTCTAGATGCCGCTAAATTGAATTTATGTGTTATTTTCATTTTTTCATACTTATTACTTATTATTAAATGTACATATTTATTAATACACACAATAATCAAGTCAAAAAAGATTTTTCTAAGAAGTAGAACTTACTTTGCGCTCGCAGTAGTGCTGATTTACCCCTGCCGGCCGTTCCTGCCTTTGGGCCGGCTTTTTTGAACATCGGTGCATTTTTCAACATGTCGGGCAGTATCATAAAGCGAATTTTAGAACCACGAATATAAACATTTTCCAAATTGGCTGTGCGGCCATCCCGATAAGTGACTGTAATTTGAGTCATTTGACAATTCATGTTGTCTTCGGCTTCGATTAGTTTGCCACGATAAACTTCACCGGTTATTGTTTCACATGTGACAATATGACCCTCTGCTTCGTGTAATACCTTAATTGGAACGCCAATTGACATTTTACTATTGAAATTGAATGATTTCGAATAAAAAAATAAACAATATTTTTTAGTTCTTTAAGCGCGAATTGTATGTGCAGCTTTATATGATTTAATCAATATTTAAGGTTATGACTATTCAAAACGTTTTGACAAACAAAAATACATTGGCAGCACGAACTTCAAGTCTCCACATAAACAACACAAACAAAAAACAATTTTGAAAAGTCTACATTAGTTTTACACACTACAAACTTACTGGTTAATTGGGCGTCTCCATTATTTTTATTTATTTTTTTTATTTTTTTTTTTTTCAAAAAAAATCATAACGAAAGTTTTTTTAACACCAACAACAAACAAAGCCTTTCGCCAGAATTCCGCTATCACCACACGTAACGCTTATTCCAATCATTTTTATTGCAAAAATCTTATACATTCTTCTCAACATAACATTTACTATGAATTTTTAGTTAAATCAATTACAATCAGATTGAAAGCTATGATCTTAATTTTTGTAAATTAACAATACAAAATTCATTATTTGATATTCTTTTCGTTCAAATTTATTTCACCTCATTAAATTTTGTTTGTATACAAATAATGAAAACTATAAGTCAAGCAATTTATGTAGGCCTATTCAAAGTAATAGGAACTGATTACAATTATCGGATGA
>NW_022201589.1:0-3079 GCF_009176525.2 Contarinia nasturtii
TAGCCCCAAAACAGTGTTACAAACGCAATCGCAATGGTGATCTGCTGATCAAATCAAATCGATACAAAAACGTGACCATCACATTGAAAGAGCCGCTAAAAGTAATCGATTTGCAAGAGGCATGCCTGAAAAAATTACAATTGGAGACATTGTCATGCGTTGCGGATCATAACATTCGTCTCAAGTGCTTGGTGTACGACTTTCTATTGAAAAAGTGTGACGGAACCACCGTGTCGGTTTATTGTACAAACAATGTTCAATGGCTTTGGTTTGCCGACACGAAGGGTAAATTTATGTTCAACGATGTGTCAAAGTTGGACGATTTCTTCCGTAAAGCTGGCAAAAGCATCACAAATCTATCGATCACTTGTGCACCAATCACACTGATAAGCACATATCAATCGGTGGAGCAATCAATTGCCAATCATTGTTTCGAGTCATTGACTACCATTGAAATGCGATCAAATCATTTGCCAATACTTGACAAAGTAACACACATTTTTTCAAACGTGGCTCAACTTACATTGGATGGTTGCGAATTAAGTGAAAGTTTGTGTCAACAATTCGAACAATACTTTCCTTCATTGCGACGATTGGTGTTGCATGAATGCAAAACGTTTGATCCAAGCTGTATTGAAAGAAATTTCAAGTATCTGAACGAGTTGATTGTTGTTGGAAAGCGTAAAAATCGAAAAGTCTTCAACAAATCAAGTGTACAAGGTGCTCTTCGTCACAATCCACAAATCACAAAACTGACCATTGATTTCAGTTCAACAAATGACCGTGAATTTCACAATGTTCATCCTGATTTTGCACTGGATGCCAACTATTATCGTTTTGTGAGCGAAACATTGCCGAAATTGACGTCACTGAAATTGTTTGGCGAACGAAAATTTCAATCGGACAAGTGTGAAGATGATATCGAATTTGTAAAACTGGACAAATTGGTGATGTGTGACATCTACGGACAAGAGCCAAACGAAATCGCTCCATTTGTATTCAATCAACTGCGTGAATTGAAACTTATGCACATGACCACCTTGTCGGATGAATGGATGAAATTCATTATTCGCAACGATTGCTTGGAAAAACTAACAATGGACATTGTATGCAAGTGGCTACAAGAGGAAGAAACCCAAGAGCAACAACAGACACTAATTGATAAGGAACAATTGATGACAATCGTTAAAGGGCTTTCAAAGTTGAAGGAATTGCATGTGTCGGCTGCAGCTGTTGATCCAAAAGATGTTATGGCAATTCTATCGAAGCAAAAATCGCTGATGAAAGTCTGTCTTCGAGATTACAGCGACATCGACTCAATTGTTGAAAGATTTGATAAACTCACGGCAAAGAAACGATGGCATGTTGGATACGATTTGTACAATTTGATATTGGAACGCAAAAATTGAAATATATTCAATCATATGAGATGAAAAGATTATTTTTATTTATGAGACGAAAAGATTGTTTGAAAATGCATATTATTAAGTTTGACAAAAGTACAAATAAAGGTAAAAAAAGTCACATGTAAAAGAAATAATGTGTTTAAACAATTGCTAATACATTTTGCTACTCTGTCATTGGATGGATGCGAGCAAATTGCTCTTGAGTGAAATCGCTCACACAGATAACATCGTCATCACTGTCACTGGCAGGTTGGGCGTTCTCATTTGGTTTCTTTGTTGAAGATGGTTCACCATATATGTAGCTTTGCATCTTCACTATATTTCTGACCACAACAATATTTACAGGCGCCTCTTTTGGCTCAATCCACACCAATTTTCCTTCATCTACTCCCCGAGATGGAACGTTATTCGTTGATCTTATCCAATCTATCGGTTTGTTCTTGAGCACATGTGCCTTCCATTCATTCAGACCAGTGATATTTTGTTTGGTTTTGAATTCTTCACCATCATTGTGTGTGGTCTCTGCACTAGATACGGGATTGGTGGCCATTTTCTTTTAGTTTTCTTAAAATAATATACAAATTAAGGCCAATGAACATGGGACCGATTCAGTACATAAAAATGTATATTTTATTAATTTACCTTGTTCGGTAAGTTTTATTTCAAATTTTGAAGTCTTTTTGAGCTTTTTTGGAATATATCGGGAATTAAGAAGTGTTTTTCGTGTTGACAGTACAATTCTTGCGTCGATTCATATAGTTCAACCGATTACCGTACTTTTTTGGGCTTGTTGGCGGCGCCACCACTATCTTCGACATTTTCATGGCCAATATTCTTAAGCGTGGCAACAAAAAGATTACGAATTTTCATCCGAAAATGAAATGGAAATTTGTCCGCCCCCTTGTCAGATTTCGTTTTTTTTTTTCTCGAAAAGAAATAGAATGATTTTCTTTTGTTAATTTTTTTAAATCTCTAATTCGAGCCACAATTCTGCTAAATTAGAGATCAATTCAAGATAGAATTAGAATTGATTATTTACAGCGGATGTGGTCTTTCAAAGAAGATTGTTCATTGTATTTTGGTAGATCTTTTTATTTGCTGTAAAATGAAATGAGTTTTTGGTTCAGACAAAAATAAAATGGATTAGAATGTTTTGCGCGTGTTTTACTTTTCCGCACACATAGTGTAAGGTGAAAAGTATTGTAATCGGTCAAAATTTTGAAAACTTCAGAAACATGTTTTCTGGACGTTTCTGAGGTCAGCGAACCCGAATCAGGCCGTTTTGAGCATGGTTTATGTTAATCTGTACGTCGTACGTCGTACGTCGTACGTCGTACGTCGTACGTTGTACGTCGTACGCAAAATTTGTTAGCAAGATTGCGCTCATCGTAGAAACTTAATTCAAAATCTGACTTTACAGGATGATTGGGGGTCCCGAGGAATAGAAATCATTAGCTTTTGAGCGACTTTGGTTGATGGGAAAAAATGTCATGCCTGGAGTGATACCTATGAAAAAGAGTCCAATTTTCGTCCAAAAGTCATACTTAATGTGGACTTAAACATTCAAAAATATGTATTGGGGGGTTTTTTGGCACGAGAAAACCGAATCTGAGGTTATTTTTGAGATACAATCAATTTTTAAAACAGTTTCCTTGAAAAAATCACAAAAAAAA
>NW_022201590.1:0-1446 GCF_009176525.2 Contarinia nasturtii
CTTGGAGGAAATATTCGAATGGCTATCGGTGATTGATTTGAATTCAATTGGTAAAACGTGCACACGACTACAAAAACTCGCCGGCCAACACTTTCAGCGCACTTATCCGTATCGTAGGGTTTACTTTCATGAAGGAGTTCCAACTATAGACAAGTGGTTGAATCATTGGGTTGATGCTTTTTATGAATTTTTCCAAAGTATAATTTTCGATGTTGCAGATGGCTACATTAAAGTGGCCCGCAATAAATGGATTAAAAAATTCAATTTCAATGTGAGAGAAATCGAAATCAATTGGAACATCGTCGAAGAACTGTATTTT
Source organism: Contarinia nasturtii (assembly GCF_009176525.2). Lineage (NCBI taxonomy): Eukaryota > Metazoa > Arthropoda > Insecta > Diptera > Cecidomyiidae > Contarinia > Contarinia nasturtii. Next base: position 320 of record NW_022201590.1, read on the forward strand.
GGCCGCTTTGAGTTTTTTGACGATTCGCACGAATATCTGCTAAAGCACTGTACGAATTTGAAGAAATTGGGAATGATATTCCGGGGAATTCCAAAAAATACCGAATGGTCGCACCAAAAATATCCAACTATTGAATACCTCAAAGTGATGCCACCGAGAATTACCGACGATAGAATATTGAATTTCTACAAACAAATCGTTCTTTTTCTCCAAACAAATCCAAACATTCGAGCTTTATCAATTGGGGTATTTGAATCAATAGAATTTTTCTATGAGGCGTTGGAATCAAATGTTCAACTGGATGAACTTACCATTCATGATTTCTTACAAAATGTGCCGATAAGTTTGTTGAATCAACTGTACGACCGTGGTTTTTATAAACGATTACAATTTCTATCACGGATACCTGGATGGGATCGTGAAATTTTCAATTTGAAAGGACTTGAATTGATCGAAGATTCGATGAGCATTCCACAACTTGATGTTCATCGATCTGCTATGGCCGGTATTAAAACGCTCCTCATCAATTGTCATCCGGAGGTGAAATACATTGTTAAAAACTTTGTGAATGTTGAACGAGTTTGGTGTTCCTTTGTATATCAACATCAAATTTTGTGGTATATCAAAGTTTTACCAAAACTGAAGGAAATTTATGCCGACCAATTACACGATGACGATGATAAGCTGCTTGACTTAGCCACATGGAACAAGGAACGTCAAAAGATACGCGGAGCGCGAAAAGTAACTATTTACGTCGACGAAGAAACTTTCTTAGAAACAAAGTGGAATACCGAATCAATTGATCTCAGCTTAATCACGATAAAACGCACCCAATCTTATTTGGCAAAGGCGTATGGCCCAATAGATCTATGATTATTCAACTTATTTATTATGAAAATTGTTAAAAAGAAAATTAATGGATTGATGATCAGAAACGGAAAATAATTTCGAAAAATCCATGGATCTTGAATAAATTGTATCACTAAAACAGATCTTCTTTGAACAAATAAAAATAAACAACATAATTTCGACTACAAAATAAGCATTTATTCAATTTTCGTTACTGAACATGGTCTAATGGCAAATTAACTTTTGAAAATGGTAACTAATGGTTACGCTTAATAGTT
>NW_022201591.1:0-3041 GCF_009176525.2 Contarinia nasturtii
ACGCTGTCTTTGTTATAAGAATTTGGCGAAATTATGTGAAATGTCATCCAAAATATTCAATATCAGACAATTTCATGTCCTCGTACTCTTATTGCTGTATTGAGTTGAATGCTCATAGTTTGGTTTATATAATGCTGTATTTGAAGGACAAAAACTTGTCTCATTTGTTTGTACCGCACCTATATACTAGCCAGGTTTGTGAAGAGACTTTCAGGAAACTTCGCTCTTTCACCACCGTTTATTCAACTGTGACGAATTGTAGTGTGAAAGAAATCATCGGAAGATTAGACAAAATTCAAGTTTTGAGTGATATTTCTTTGAATAACAATTTTATATTCCCGAGGTGCAAAAAGCAACCAACTACTATCAATCCAATTGATAATCTGCCGACAAAAGATGAAATATGTAATGAAATTGAAAACTGCAAACTGGATGCAATAGAATTTGCCAAAGGATTGGGACTTCAAAACAATAAAAATAACAACAACGAACTGACATGTGATGTTCCGGCATTTCGTGGAGCCCATTGGTATGATGTACCAACAGAAATTGTCCAAAATCCACTACCGATATTTGCAAACTGTGAATTGAAAGATTATTCAAAGCAATTTACAGACAAAATGTTGAATGATGCATCACCTTATGTCAAGTTAAATTGTCTAAAGAAGACACTGATTGTGAAAAAAACGTCTCTGTGTTGGCTGTTAAGAAAAAATACATTAAAGTTAAGCAATGATCGCATTATACGAGTGAGAAGTACAATTAAAACTAAAAAATGTATTAGAAAAAAAACCAAATCTCGCATTGGAAAAAAACAAAAAAAATACTAAAAAATGTAAACAAATGAAGGTTGTCAACTTTGATTTTTATACATTTTCAATAAATAGATATCTTTTTATTCATTATTCTACTTAAACAATAACAATTTCAGTTTGGTCTTTATTGCGAATGTATTGCATTTCTTTTTCAACGATATATACTGTAGCATCTGTGATTAATTTTTCACTCATTGAAACTAAACTATCGTAGTGATCTCTTCCTGCATTTGTACCATTTCCACGAAACGCCATCATTATTGTTGTTTCATATTTTGGATTGAATCTATTTGCCATATAGCATGGACCATTTTCGTTGAATACGACTATATTGAGCTCATGATTAAGTGCAATTGCTTTCAAAGATTCTTGTCCACCATAAAATCCTGGTTTTGCCAAAAGTTCTAGCAATTCTTCGCTATTTTTCACTTTTGTATCTTCTTCCATCAAACGGCCTGTAATCTCGTGAGTAAAGACTGCCAAATTTTGTTCGATATATTTAACTGTTTCTTCTCGTAATTGTGCCGTTAGCTGATGATGTTCAATTGAATTGAGTTGCTTGTGATAGATTTGGTGTGTGATTACACTGTACAAACAATTTCCATCTTTATTAGTTCCACAAACTTGGACCTTTTCATTTTGAAACTCATTCAAAACAACATTGCATTTTTTTGTTTCATCTTTGAATTGTAATACGGCGTTTGTCATTTTTATTAGCTGTATTTTCATTTGTTTGTAAACCAGTTTTTCCATCGAAACATGCAAATCATCCTTTTCACAAAATGATGGTTCAATTTTCAGCGATATCGTGGACATATTTTTGATTTCGTCTTCTTCCAATTTGGTTTGTAGCCCTGATGAATACATTCCGTTTGGTTCATTGTTGACATTCTTCACTTTTTTCTTCTTTGGTTTCAAACAATTCGTGATGTGCAATTTAAGGTTCGACAAAACCCATGAATAACCACTTGTGGACGCCTTGAAATGAACTTTTGATTTGTGCTGGCAATAAATGCAGGTGACAGTTGCCTTGACGTCATTGTTGTCTTTGAAATCAACATCAATCATGTCCAATGTAAGAGAATTTTCAACCTTTTCCATCGTGACGTTTTCAAACGATTTGAACAGTTTTTCGGCTCCTTTGAATAGGCTGATTTTTGTAGCATCGTGAGTCACTACTACACTAGGTTTAGCTTGAACTTGATTCATGACTTTTGTTTCGCCATAAAATACTCCCAACTCCGTTTGGACTGTCCCGTTTTGAATAAACTTCATCTTTTTACGTGGAACCGGTTTACTGTCATTTGGTGAAAAGTAGTCCAACAGTTCATTCAATTCAGCATTCTGTAAATTTTGCGTGTTCATTCCTAATTTGTTGGCAACGTAACTTGTCATATGCTTAATTGTTTTGCGGTTTCCTAACAATGAAAATTTATCCGAGCAGGCGGCGTAGATCCCGAAAAATGTTGATAATTCATCATTGCTAAGATTCCGTCCTGCATTTGATTCCAATAAAGACTTCAAATCATGTCGAGCGAAATTCTGAATATCATCAAGATCTTCATCAGTAATTGTCGAAAATCTTAAAGCGTTTGCTACACCGTAAATGCTATGAAAAATAAAAAATGTAAATGTTTTTGAACATAGTTGGATTCGATATCCAAAAATTGACTACCTCAATATATTTTTCACGTGATCAGCCAATTTAACCTTCAAATCCGTCTCCAACTTTTTCCAAAAATAGATAATTTCCTTAGAAATATCCATCTTAAACGGCACTCATAGCGCAACAAATTCCGTTCAAAACACAGTACGTATTGATATTCGTTCGAGTTTCACACTTGCAATGAGTAACACAAATGAAACATAGCAGTCGTTGTGTTAATGCTCATAATAAACGGATCATTCAAACGGTGTATCCGAAAAGACGCAGACAAGACCACACAAGAAGAGCTGACAAGTTGAATCAGAAAATTGCAAACGATGCAAAAATTTAATTTGGTTGAATTTTCAAACCAAGCTTGGTTTGCAGAATTTGTTAATCCTTTTTTGATGTTTACATTTTGATAAAAAGTCATTTCCGTCATTTTTATAACTTGTTTTTTGATTTCGACTAACAAAATTCTAGTTTTCTAGAAATTATGAAATAGCAATTTATCAAAAGTAGTATTTAACAATGAAATATACTGTGATAAATGTTTTTGTTTTGATTGAGATTTGGCTCAA
>NW_022201592.1:0-3550 GCF_009176525.2 Contarinia nasturtii
AAAAGGTCATGCAAAAATGGCCATTATTTCATACGGTCGCTGTGGGACCTAGACTTTACATAACCAGGACAAATGCATATTCGTTGGAAAGGTCTTAAAGTAAGCTCTCGAGTGGTGCCAATTGCGACTTAAAAATTTCATGGCCAAATTGGCCAAAAACCAAAAATTGACCGTACACATAACGGCCATTTTTTCGAAAAAGACTGCATATGTTCTCTTGAAAAGTTCATCAATTTAAGCCCCAAGTCAAAAATAAAAAAAATATGCATACCACACCCTACAGAAAAAACCACTTTTCTCCATTATGAACCACAATTTATATGATTTTGATCCAAAAATAACCTTAAAATCCATATTTTCATTGTATTTGAAAAAGATTCAAATTCATGTCTCTTGAATCTTTAGCATTGAAAATAGCGCTTACAAAACTATTGATATCAAATGAAAAACCTCTATCGAGGTGAAGAACGAGTGACGAAACCAAAATTTGAAATGCAACATTTCTGATATCAATTTTGTGACGAAAATAGTTGGTAGATATATTTTAGGTGAACTGTGAACGTTGCTTCATTGCATCAGTATGAACTCAAAGTAAAAAGGAGAAAATTTCTACAACGTTTTGAATATACAAATGTATATTAAGTTTATATTAACAGTTCACAGAAAATATATCTATCAACTATTTTCGTCACAAAATTGATATCAGAAATTTTGTGTTTCAAATTTTTGTTTCGTCACTCGTTCTTCACCTTGATAGAGGTTTTTTATTTGATTCGAATATACGCTGAGCAAGAGAGATTTTATTTTAAAACTTTCATCACATTTTTTCAAAATGCAGTAAATTTAGTATTAAGAGAAGTGTCCCTAATTCGGTCATCCTTCTTTATTTTGAGCATAAAATATACAAAAATAAAATTTGATCAAGATTATTGATTCCAATCGATAGCAAACAATATCGATATGCAATTTTTTTATTACAGCAGTTTGTCGAATAAAATAAAAATATTATGCGAAAAACTCAGTTTTCATAAAAATCCAAATCGGTTTTTTTTTCAATAACCCTAATTTGGTTATTTTTTTTCATATTTTTCAAATCAAAGAAGTTCAAAGTGCTCATGTTTACATGAAATATTGAGACCGCAAATTAATTCCCTTTGTGCCTATTTGAATGAAAACTTTCAATGTGCTAATATAATTTCAAAGAACTGTTAAAATCCCACCTAAATCGGACTGTTTCATTTAATCGAAGTTTAGATAATACAATGGAGATGCATGCAAAAATTGTCTAAAATTCGATTCAGTTACGAATAAATATGATGTTCGATAAAAATACTTGCACTATTTTTCTCCATAAGAAATAAGTGGTGTCCGAATAAAAAACCAAAGGTGGCAACCATTTTGAACACACGCTTATTACCAAAAACACATGAAAAAATCGAAAGATGATGGAAAAACAATTAATTGAATCCCTTTAACGGTGATTTTTTTACTGTTGCTTAAAAATTTTCGAATCGTTTAAAAAATATGTCTGTATTACTGTAAATATATTCTAAGCCAAAGAAGTATCGAATGACAGTAGCTAGAGCGCAAATAACGATGATGCCCTATAAATATCATGGGTGACCGAATAAGGATCATTGGCCATATTAGGGACACTTCACTTACAATGATAAAAACAATTCAAACTCTCTATTTCAGAAAATATATTGACATGATTGATCATCTCAGATGACACGAATTAGCCAGCTAAATGGTACATTTTGATTTTTTGGCAAACGTAGACATCTAAAATACTAAAAGAGAACACTACATTTCGAGTTCCACGTTGAAAATACAAATTGTTTTTGTCAAAAGATTGAACTATTAGCTGTCTAATTTGTCTCATCTGAGATGAACAGTCAGCGGAATATATTGTCTGCTCTATTTAAATGTGTTGATTTCTTGACTCAAACCTAAGAATGTCGTACGAATAAGCATAAGAGGTTGTAAGAGGTTCGAATCTAAATTTATATTGACAAATATTTCAAAATATTAAATAACCCCAGTCAAAAATAGAAATTCAACATCTTCTACAATCAAAGCCGGCGAAGAAATCAAATATTTTATAGAGATTTTGAAATTTTTTTCTCCCGGCCTTAATTAATCATATGAAATGGTATATCTTAAAAATATTTTTAAATTTTCAGGGAGCGGGATGCACAGCCTTGTTAGTGGCAGTAGTGTCAAGAAAATTGGAACTTAGTCGTGCAGAAAAACACGTGCATAATTTTATGATGGATACCCAGTTGACGAAAAGAGTAAGTGTAATCAATAAGATACATTAGATGGAAAGAAGCCATAAGAAAATCATAGAATTATTGCCTAAAACGATAAAAAATAAAATTCACATATAGTTGGCGCTGCATTCTATGCAAACTTGTTTTCCGTTGCAATGGACTAAGTGGAAAGTATATGCTTATAACATAGAATGTAGCGCCAACTATACGTGAATTTTATTTTTTTTATATAAAAGAGATGGTATATAATTTTTCTGTTTGAATAAATGTTAATATACATTAGAGTAGTTAGATTTTGAAATTTTTTTGAGAATTAAAAATCGTAGTGGAGAGTCACGTAAGTTGGGCCAGTATGATATTTTGACATATAGCAATTGGCAACCATGATGTTTATATTATCAAATTGTTCTCTCATTAGGAGCAAAATTTTCATAATAAACGGGCGTGCTACAGGTGGAGGAAATTTTTTTAAGCCTGACATAAAGACGGCACTAGTTACAAATTGTTCTTGTGCTTTAATTGACGTACGAACTGTCAATAGTATTGCAGAAAAAATTGAGTTGATATCTGTCGTCATTTGTTTTCAACAGCATTGCATATCAAGTAACCTCGATATTTTTGAAAAAATGGATAAAATCGAATATCGTGCGGTGATTGAGTTTCTCACAAAAGAAGGTGTGACACCAAAGGATATCAACGATCGCTTGCGTGCTGTTTATGGGGTCCCTGTTCCATCGTATGCCACAGTAAAACTATGGGCAAAACAATTCAAGTGGGGTTAAGAATCATTGGAAGATGATCCTCATACAGATCGACCAATTGAAGCAACAGATTCAGATTAAGTGCAAAAAATTGAACATCACGTGCAAGAAAATCCTCGAATGAGCAAGAAAGTGTTAGCAGCAATGTTTGACATCTCACTGAAGAGTAACAGGCCGGCTGAAAAGTTCGTAGGCTGACACATAGAGGGTGACACTAGAACAAAATCCCTTCTAGTTTTGAAAGTACCGTCCTTCAAAGGACTACAGACAAAATTTGAGCCAGATCCGTTCACTGAGTCAGAAATTATAGCACTTTAAGGAACATAACCTCAAAATACACATTATTTCTCCGTTTCATGGCTCTTTCCAAAAGAGGAGTCATTATTTTTAAAGTGTTTTTCCACCCAGGAGGCAGGTATATGTTCCACCAAGCTACACCAGAAATAAGGAAATGATTCGTATTCACAGTCATCAAATACTGACATCAATTGTATGGCTTACCGAGACGGCTTT
>NW_022201593.1:0-3096 GCF_009176525.2 Contarinia nasturtii
AAAAAAAAAAATACACGTACGTTTTTGAAGTGTATGGCTGTGATTGAAAATGGTAGTAAAAAAATGGCAGAAATTGAAAATTATTCATGTTCAACCAAATCAAACTATTATTTTTGAACTGAAGAAATTGCAGAAAAATGTATAATTTTAGTCCAAATTGATAATTTTCAAACCTGTATTAAACATATCTGAATGGACAGTTCCAATCGTCAATTCACACATTTTCATCGATTCCTTCAGTCCAATAATCAAATGCATTGGTATTGTACAATTCTTGATATAAGCCGCATTCAATGAGACCACATTTTTGTACTCTAATGACAATTATTTAGCTACAACAATGACCAAACAGCAGTATAACAATGAAACAAAAGATTTAAAAAAAAAAACAAATAGAACAAAACATCAAAGTACTCTAATGGGTGTATTTATAAGGTTCTTACCTTGCGTCGGTTGGTTTGCTTTACAAAAGAAAAGACAATTTAAAGATAAGATTATGTTACGAAATGGAGTTATACGAAAAATGCAATATTTCAAGCAGAGCAGATCATGAAACCGCCCTCGTTATGCATCACACTTGTTTGGCAAGCGTATTACCATAGAAGCGCTTCATGTAGTTGTCAGGAGTCGCTCAAGTCGCTCCTGAGTTTCACACGCATACAATAAACGCGCGCTCTTCATAAGTGATGATTTCATGCTCTGCAGCAGAGTTCACAAACGACCGTTCTGGGTCTGACCGAACATTTAATTGTGCCCGATCCCGATTCGATCCCAGATTGAATAAACAGAAAGTTCGAGTCCACTACCCGAATTCGTTATCACAAGGTCGAGAGTATGCATCGGTCGGGTATTCGGATCAGTAGGATGTCTGATTTGAAAGAAAAATCTATAAACTACTTACTAGGTAACGTCATATTTATCCACTGGTATTGCATGATGTTCGACTGATGTTTGCCACGATATTTTCACCGATGTTGGATTTAAAAATGTGACCGTTATATTTTCTGGTGCAGCAGATATCGAACCTAGAATACGTCCATTCCCATTCATATTCGTATTGTGGCGTCGACATTTGTAGAAAAAGAGAAAAGAGAAAAAAATGATTCCGAATTAGTCAAAAGTACAATAAATTATTTACCATGTTACTTATTCATTTTCAATAAGAAAAATAAATGAATGAGCGAGTAAGTTTGAAAGCATTACAATTTGCTAATCTTGATGCTGAAAAAGAAGAAAAGAAAACTTTTCCGAAATTGATGATATGTTTGACGTTTCCATTGCCAATCACTACTGAAAACTGTTCAAACCTTGTTACAACCTATGCATTTCAATGAGTCGAACGGAGTGTTGCCGGTTCGTTTGTTCTTCCCATTCACATCGTTCTGAGCGTAATCTATTGAATCAACAATTCAAAATTACATATATTCAGAATGCATACCATAAAATTAAATGGATCCGTGATGCACAAGTCATAAATCATTTTGATAAAATTATTTATTGGAATTTTCCAGCGAAATCGAATTCAATTCTTTTTATTCAATTATATTAGTAGTGTGCGACGGTATTGGTGGGTGTCCATGTCGATTTGCAATAATTTTTGATGGAAGAAAATTTCTTTCGAATGGCTCGGGGTTTTGGGGAAGAAATCCTGAATTCCTAGAAATCTGAATTCCTCGCACACTACTGAATTTTATGTAGCATTTCAATTGGACTGTGACATTTTGGCTTGTGTAAAGCATTCCACAAGTGAAACTATTTTAAACATCTAAAAAATAGAATGAAGGCGAATGGAATACGGAATTGTGGAATTGTAAAATGAAATCTTCCCTCATTAGTAGATATTGATCGTGACACAAGTTTAAAATTTAATGGTTAACCGTATTTTTTCGTCATCAATTCGAACATTTAAGAAAATTATCGTTCGATGTTTGGGCTATTTTGGGTAATATATGTCGGTTTGATACAAATTTAATTGGAAGTTTGTCACATATTCGACAATAATTGAATTTGGTGGAACCAGATCAAAATGTAACTTTGTATTAAAATTGATGACACTTTTTGTGGGCGACCATTTAAAATGGCGGAAAAATACCGAAAGAGAGGAGAATAAAGTGAGCACAACATTAATTTTTATGAATTGTTGCACAGTTACAAAACACAAAAAAAAATATGAACTGAATGGCTTTTAAGTGCAAACGAGCTTTTTTATCGCATGCCATAAATGTTTATGGTTATGCGTGAAGACATTTACTTCGATGATAATAATATCCATCAAGTGGAAGTTATTTGATGCAATATTTTGGGATTTGCTTTTTTTCGCTGAACGAGAGATGAGAGCTAAATAGTTTAAATTCATACACACACACACACACACTACAAATCCATTGAACATATTCAACTTGTTAAGCACGTTCATTATACATCTTCTTTTTTCCTTTTTTAATTTCTCTCTCTTTTCTTATTTTCGTTATTTTTTCCTCCATCTCTCTCTCTCTCTCTCACACACACACACCATCATCCTAAAAATCATATTTTAAAAAGAGTAATCATTTGAAAAAGGACAATCGTAAAATATTTCATCAAAAATGTTCATCGTATCGTCTGTCCATTCGCTTAATGCATTTGAATTTCTCAAAAATTTCATTTCCGCTCTGTTGAAAGAAAAATATGATTCAAAGACGCACAAAATAAATTAAACATAGTAAAAGAGTGAAATGAAAATAATAAATAATATCAACAGCAGCGAATGAAAAAAGAGGTCCGGATATATGATCTAACAGCACCAGAGTGAGAATAGTAACGGACAGAAAAGTAGAGCATGAAAGAGATAGAGAAAGACAGAGTCCCTTCTTTCGACTGCGAATGGTGGCTATAGTGAACAAAAGAAGAAAATGAAAGAGAGAATAAAGAAAATTTTCAATTTGTTCTCTTCCAGGTAATTTTCGACGTTCTCATTCTATTTGAAACTCTTCTATCGATTTGACTTTTTCTCGTATTCACTTTTATCCTAGGGGGAAAGAACAAAATTTATTGAATTTTTATTTGGGGTTATTGCACGAGTATTAACATCTATTTACCGTATTGAACGATATTTAC
>NW_022201594.1:0-4443 GCF_009176525.2 Contarinia nasturtii
CAAAATTGATATCAGAAATTTTGTGTTTCAAATTTTGGTATCGTCACTCGTTCTTCACCTCGATAGAGGTTTTTAATTTGATATACAAATACAAGGCTAGCATCTAAATGCAATGGTACAGAATTACGAGAAAAGATATGCATCATTATTTTGAAATAATAACAACAAAAGTAGGTTGCTGAATTAAACATTGTTCGCATACAAGAATCGCCAAAAATTGGCCGAATGAATGGAATTTAATGAATATAATTTTGAGGTTGTGTCAAAAGAGGCGAATATGGAAATTGAAATTCGTTTTGGGTAAAATCCGTCGTCTTACCACGCGCACATCCACATAGCATGGGTTGAGCGTGAGAAAAAAGTTTTTCGTGTGTGTGTGTGAACGTTGTTTTTCGTATTAAACATGCCGAAGGTTATAATGCAAAAGAAAATGCTCTGTGCAAGGATAGCACATCGTACACAAAATAATAATTGAATAAAAAAACTTGTTTACTCCTCTTTTTCTACATCCGACATTTCATTACTGCAGCAAAGATGAGTCGAGCTTATGATTTCTTCGATGAGAGAAGAAGAGAAGCACCGATAAAGCAAAGAAAAAAGAAGCAATGGCGTCATTGGTTGCAAATTGCAAGTACCATGTCTAGCATTCATTTTTATAGGTCTTGTTTTCTAATGAAATTGTTTGCTAAAAAATACAATTTTCAAAGCATTTTTCGTACAAATTTTCAAGCATACCCAAATTTTTGGAAGCTCAGAAGTGCGCTCACTTACAAATGGAAAATATTTTTGAAAATATGCTGATTTTTTTAGACGAAGCGATGCATGGCACAGTAATATTGGACGCGATGAAGCCAATTTATTTCCTAACAATACTTTACCTACATTTCTTTTGCCTGTCTTGTGTATAAAATTTAACTTTCGATTACCTCAGAGTGAATTGGTTGCATATGCATTCAGGCTATGGAACATTGATAAAGAAAAGCATTCTACATTTTTCATCGACAAAATTCTATTTTGAAATTTAACATCAAACCACTGAATTAAACTGCAATATTTTATACATATATAAATTCGTGTGTGTAAACTTCTTCATCATCGTTTTAAAAGTCAGGTACGGCATATCAGCCATTCAATCCACACATCGTTGAATCGACAATATCACGTTTGCCACAACAATGCGTTCTTATAGACCTTTGCAGAAGCACTTCACTTGCCTACGAATACGTTCCTATTGAGTGCTATCTTTTCATGAATCATGAGTAGCTATAGTGCACACTTGGATTATATATGATATTTTTTTTCTCACTGTAAGCCATGTAATAACCATATCAAATATGTATCCATCGTCTAACAGTCACACAAACTAGCCTCCATTCAATGAAAAGTAAATGTGAAAAGAACAAGTCGAATATAAAAAAAATTCTCTAAAAATATGAGTAAGGAAGTGAGTGTAAGAGCGAATGCGCGCCAGAGAAACGAATATGCACGTTGTTGCTGCTTTCTATATGTGAGTAATAAATAAAATTATCCAACGAAAAATGTTATAAACCTAACCAGAAGGTAGAAAAGCCTCATCGGCCAATAAGAAACCCAAGTCAGTATAATACACTTTTCGAAGAGTGTACACGCTCTTCTCACACTCTTCGTATAGTTTTATTCGACTCCCTTCTCACACTCTTCTCACACTTTTGCATAAAACATGTATATTGAGTGAGAAGAGATTGTGTAATGGTATTGAAAATGCTATCACTGCTGTCATTACATTCCAGTGGAAGTAATATTTGAACGTTTTTGACGTTTATAGCATTCGTCAGTTGTGTCAAAATACAACAGAACAACAATTGCTGTTGCAACAGCTAATTCATTTCTTTTTGTATACGTTCATTTTTTTTCAAAATGTCAAAAGTAAACAAAATCAAAAACTATCCATCAGTGGAAAAATTTATTATATGAGAAGAGTGTGAGAGGAGTGTGAGAGGAGTGTGAGAAGGGAGTCGAATAAAACTATACGAAGAGTGTGAGAAGAGTGTGTACACTCTTCGAAAAGTGTATTATACTGACTTGGGAAGCAATCAACCATAATTCTTTGGCTCATTTTTCTAAATAGAAAATAAAACAACAACCAACGAACAAAATAAACTCATGCAATTTCGATGCGAATATACATTATTCTTTGTTTTCGACCGCGAGCGTGCTTTTCTGCCATGAAATTTTATCGTTGTGAAAAATTTATGATTATTTTCATTTCGAGTGCTTTTCATTATTCATCATTCATCGTTCTCTCAAGTGAATTGAAAAGAATGGACATCATAATTTCTGTTTATTTTTATGCTGGATTGAGGCCGACCATACACCAAATTGCATACATCAGAACTTTTAAATATCAATCAGGCTGAATAAACTATATAAAAGGATCTGATTCAATTGAAGTTTATCCATTGAATTGTGATAAAAAAAAACATGAGCAAATTCAATCTCAAAATGCATGGAATTATCGTATGTTTCTGAATAGTTTTCAAAGAGTCTTCTTTTCAAAAGATACTCAATGGGGCTCTTCTGTTAAATGAGTCAGAAATGACTATTAAATAGCAGAAAAAATATTGTTTGTTTATTGAGATAGCTTCTGAACAAATTTCAAATGAAATTCGAACCACTGCTTGCTCATTGAACAACTTAATACAATTATATCACCGAATGAATGGAAAAACTTTTGATTTTATTAAATTCTCATAAATAAATGGATGTCAAGCCGAGCTTGTTTTCTCTCATATACTAAATTCTAATTAAAAATGACGTCAATTGACCTCAACAAATTTGTGTTGCTTATATGGATTTAATTTTGTATTCATCAAAATTAACACTTGATGCCAAGCAAAACAAATAGCTCATTTCATACACACAAAAAGAAGAAAAAATACATAGAAGCTGTTTGTTGAAGTTTGTTATTTAATTTGCGGTTGTTGTTGCATTGCTTTACATGAACTCTGTTATATTTCATCAATATATTTTGAGCCGTTTTCTCCGTCAATGTTGCGGTTTGTCTTCAAACGCCACCCGCAGTGAAAGCAAGGAAAAAGAACACAACTAACCACAAACTTTGGTAGCAGCATGCCGTTCGACTTGATTTTACAATGAAATACTATATCGATGTATATTGCTATTGAGAAATATATACATAATATTTCCTTATGTTAATTATGTCGGTGTCGGTGATGATGATGAAAAGTTGTATGCTTGAGACATCGAAAGCCGCAAAAATGACGGAAAATCAAATAAATCTTAGATCTTTTCATAGACTTTTAGCTATGAATAACAAACACGATGCGATAGGGTGTTTGTTTATATATAGAATTTTCTTATTTATTTTCTTTATTTCAGCTTCTCTCCGCAGTATCATCGACTAATGAATACATTCGGTGTACATCGATTGAACAATCGCTGCGCGAAAATATTTCCCTTGTCCTTTTGCGCTCATTCACTTTAAAAAAAATGATTAATATTGCGTGTGTTCGTTGCTTTTGGATTAAACAACAATTAAAATTCTATCCTAATGAAAATGTTGAGATTAATGAGGGTCAATATGAAATTTAATATAAATACCAAACTTCTTTGAGCGGGTGTGTGTGTACCGCTTTACGCACCAATATAATTCGCCGATATTTTTCATACTGCGAGAATCTCGTATTCAATGCTATTTATATGAAAAACCAATGAACTATATGAGGTGAAATGCGTAATTGGGAATGAAATTCAATGCACACGTAAAACATATTGTTTTATGATAAGCAATCATTTTTTCGTGGGATGTTATTGCTTCTTTTTTGTGCTGTTGTATAAATGTTTTTCTTCGGTCCGTGAGTTATAGTGTCTATTTTTGAAATGGGAACTTTCATCATCGTCGCTGCAAGTATTGCCACCAATAGCAAACCATTTTAGCATAGTTGCAATAAATATGAATGATTTATCTTATTTTCCGCTTGAATAAGGTGAGTTTATTGGCTGTGAATGTGCACTATTGCACGAAATCAATTTCAAAAATCAATTTATGGTAATTTATCGAAATTTCAGTTTGGTTGAGTTTGCGGTATGTATGCTCGCACCCGCTACTGTTCGGATGTCCTTGTTATTCTGGTTGTTGTTCCTTTTTGATGGATAACATTGGATTTTCAATTATATTGGTACATAACAAATAGCTAAACTATAAATTAAATTTATACCATCATTTTCAATGAGTGGGCGTTTGAGCAAAAATTCATCATAAATTCATCCTTTTTTCCATTCGCATCATTCATGATGGTCTATTCAATTCTTCGTTTTTTTGTATAGCTATTTCTTTTTTAAATATTGGTACTGTCCAACTTTTATCAAATCAACTTGTTTTCATATAATGCATTTTTTGTACTCACAGAAAAAGTGGAGACGGTTTTTCCGCAAATTATTGCA
>NW_022201595.1:0-4185 GCF_009176525.2 Contarinia nasturtii
TGATGGGATTTTTCATAGTTATTAGTTTTATGTTTCCTGTCGGGAATACTGTTCGATATATAACTTCGGAGAAGGAAAACCAATTAAAAGAAGCAATGATAATCATGGGTGTGCCTTGTTGGCTGCATTGGATTGGTTGGTTCATACGCACAATGATTTTTATGATCATAGCAATATCAATATGTGTTGCCGTAATAAAGGTAACATTTCTTCGTTTTATCAAAAATCTTCAGGAAATAATAACAGAAAAGCTGTCATTGTATAGGTACATTTGGACGTGAGTTGGACTTTGCTCTGGATCTTTTTATTTGTGTACAGCATTTCAATGACAACTTATTGCTTTTTGTTGAGTTCATTGTTTTCGAAAGCTAGCATAGCATCTATTGGAGCTATGGTTGGATGGTTCGCTTTACTAGTACCATATGCTTTTTTGATAGACTCAAGCGAATCAGAAAAATTCGTTGCGTGTATTTCATCAAATATAGCGTTGGTAAAGGGGATGGAGCTAGTCTACGTATTCGAACGCAAAAACGGGATACAATGGTCAAATGTTTGGGAAACACTTCCTGAAACCGGAAATTTTTCGTTGGGAATTGTCGCGTGTTTCTTGCTGGGATCGTCGCTTCTTTATTTATTATTAGCACTATATATAGAGAAAGTACTGCCCGAGAAGTATGGTGTGCCCGCGAAATGGTATTTTCCATTCACGAAAGAGTTTTGGTGCGGAGTGCATTCTAATATTGAAAGTGAAGATGGTCTTGTTTCATCGAATCCAAATTTCGAAAGTAATCCGCAACATTTTTCGGTTGGAATAAAAATTAAAAATTTACGCAAAATCTACGCAAATAAAAACGTGGCTGTTAATGGATTAACATTAAATGTATTCGACGATCAAATTACAATATTACTCGGAGCAAATGGTGCCGGAAAAACTACAGGTATGATTGCGTGCAGTGCTTGTAAATATTTATTAGAAACATATGTAACGATTGAACACATTCGCAAAATTGTAATTGTAGTTATGTCAATGTTAACCGGTTGGTTGGCACCTACATCCGGTTCGGCCCTCCTTAATGGCTACGATATTCGAACAAACCTTCAAAAAGCCCGCAGTTCAATTGGATATTGTCCCCAAGTATAATGTTGTGTATGTATTTATTTTTATTTTATATTTTAGTATGTCTCTCTTTTTTCAGCATAATATTTTGTTCGATGAACTAACTGTACGCGAACACATCGAATTCTTCGGACGACTGAAAGGTTTAAAGAAAACGGACATTAATCGTGAAGTGAATAAATATATTCAGCAATTGGAAATGTACAAATTCATCGATAAAACATCTCAGTCGCTGTCGGGTGGTATGAAAAGAAAATTATCGGTCGTGATTGCGCTTTGCGGTGGGTCGAATGTTGTATTTTTGGATGAGCCTTCTTCTGGTGAGATATTTCTTCAAATGAAATCGGTTTTGGAACAGTTTTTACCAATTCATTTAACTCTAGGTCTAGATCCGACCGCTCGACATGGTCTTTGGAATTTACTGCAAGCTGAAAAAAAGGGACGAACCATCCTGTTGACAACACATTTCATGGACGAAGCAGATGCTCTCGGTGACCGAATAGCGATTATGGCCAAAGGAGAACTTAAATGTCATGGAACACCCTTTTTCCTGAAGGCGCGCTTTGGAAGCGGATACCGCTTGATATGTGCAAAAAATGATGAATGCAATGTTAATGCTGTGACCGACACTTTGCGTGAATTTATTCCCGATATTCATGTGCATGAAGATATCGGAAGTGAATTTACTTATGTTTTACCCGCTGAACATGTTGATAAATTTCAACATATATTCGAACTACTAGAACGAAATCAACATGATTTGGGAATCAGTAGTTTTGGAGTTTCGATGACGCCACTGGAAGAGATTTTCTTGAAAGTTTCGTCAGATGGAAGACTTTCGGATAAAGCCCAACCTCAGCAAAACGGTTTTGACACAACAGATTTTGAAGAGCCATCTTCAACTCCATTGTTAATTGGTTTAAGTTTTCACTTGAATCAATGGCATGCAATGTTTAAAAAACGATTCATTTGTTGTAAACGTCGATGGATCATGCTTGTGTTTCAGAATTTAATACCACCCTTTACAGTTCTTCTTATGGTATTTGCACTTGAAGATTTGGGATATTTCGAAAATGTTGAGGTGGTTATATTGTATTCGCTGGCATTTGTTGCTACATCCAAATTTTATATTATGTTCCATATTCGAGAAAGGGCAACGAAATCAAAATTATTACAATTCGTCTGTGGTGTAAATGTTTACACATATTGGATGTCATCATTTTTATTTGATTACATTCTTTATCTACTTATGGCAGTTATTTCAATCGTTCCATTTCTTGTATATGAAATGCAAAATTGGATTGATATAACTGGGGTTATTGTGGCTGTTGCTGCTTTTGGATTTTCGATATTGCCGATAATCTATGTGGCCTCATTTTTATTCACATCCCCAAGTGCTGGACTTAATGCGATGGCTATAATTCCAATAATGCTGAGTGAGTAAATTAATTCACAACATATGAAAACAGCTTTGAATAAAAAAATGTAATCATCTTATTTGTTTCTCCAGATTTTATTTTAAGAGTCATACCAACACAAATGCCAGAAACCGAAGATGAGAAAAAACTTCAGTGGTATTTTCTAATTTTTCCATCATATTCATTTGTTGACAGTTGCATAAAATGTGTCCGCCACGAAGAAAACGCGAAAAGCAACGCTTTCAGCTGGGATTATGATAAAAATGGTATTTTGCGAAATTTAACGTACCTGGTTATAGTTGGTGTTGTGTCCTTTGGAATTCTTGCCGCAATCGAACTTTCAAAATCTTTTGAGATACTGAAGAACAAAACACAATCACTGAATATAAATGATATTGACGACGATGTGCTTAAGGAGAAACAAAATGTCGATGCAATGACCAAGGCTGAATTGCGGGTGACTAATTTAGTTCTACGGAAGCTGACAAAAAATTATAGTGGATTTGTGGCAGTGAATAAAATGTCGATTGCTGTCAAAAGGTAAAATTATTAGAATTGCTTTCGTTTTCATGATACCTTAATTTAAATTTTATTGAATGTTTTATTTCAAATAAAACAGGGCTGAATGTTTCGGTCTACTTGGTGTTAATGGAGCTGGTAAAACGTCCACATTTAAAATGCTAACGGGTGACATAGCCATCTCCAGTGGCGAAGCATATGTACAAGGCATATGTTTGAAGTGTAACATGTTGAAAGTGAACAAGATTATCGGTTATTGTCCACAATTCGATGCTTTACTCAATGATTTAACCGGCATGGAAACGATGGAGATTTTTGCACTACTACGTGGTGTTCGTCGCAATGATATCCCCAGTGTAATTGAACGTCTTGCGAACGAACTTGATTTCAAAGCTCATCTCAACAAAAAGATTTCAGAATATTCGGGCGGCAATAAAAGAAAAGTTAGCACTGCCATTGCATTGATTGGCGATCCAGTTGTTATTTATTTGGGTAAAGAAAAAACAACAATACCAAAAATAAAATCATATTCAAAGCAAATCTCTCTCTCTAATTGCAGACGAACCGAGTTCTGCCATGGATGCGGGTGCCAAACGTCTTTTATGGCAGTGTTTATCGAAGGTTAGAAGTTCTGGTAAATCAATAGTATTAACATCACATAGTATGGAAGAATGTGAGGCTCTTTGCACCCGCTTGGCCATCATGGTTAACGGTGAACTCAAATGTCTTGGATCAACGCAACACTTGAAAAATAAATTCTCCAAAGGTTTTTGGCTTACAATAAAAATGATGAATACAGACGAGTAAGTCCATTTTCGTACTTCAACATTTTTACTATTTTCTTATGCCAAATTATCTTTAATAGCGTTCACTCGGAATCAACGACAGAATTTCATGCATCTCAAATAAAGGAGTTTGTAATTCAAAATGTTACAGAAGCTGAATTGAGGTAAGAGTTTTCAATAAATTATATTTTTTGAACTGATTATTTTTGAAATTCATTATATTGCAGAGAGGAGTATAATGGATTTTTGAAGTATTACATCCCGCCATCCGACTTGAAGTGGTCGTCAATGTTTGGTATCATGGAAATAGCTAAACAAACTCTGCCAATTGAAGACTATTCAATCA
>NW_022201596.1:0-1199 GCF_009176525.2 Contarinia nasturtii
CATGGAAATAGCTAAACAAACTCTGCCAATTGAAGACTATTCAATCAGTCAAACAACGCTTGAACAAGTATTTTTGTCGCTGACAAAACTCCAACAAGAATAATGTATAATACTAAGTCCACTTGAATAAAATAAAAAAAATGTATAAGCAATTCAATTTAGATTGAGAAAAATCACATACATCTTCCAACCCTTTCAATCTCACTAAAATTTGGCATATTTAAATTGTTGGAAATAAAATTAAAAAAAAATCGTAAAAATTATTCGAATTTCCTAGGATTTTTCATCGGAAAGGTAAGGACCTTATTTTAATCGTCAATTTTAATAAGTGAGGAAAAATCTTCCAATTTGCTAGGAAGACATTTTTTCAATTTGCTAGGCTTTTTATATATTCTCTGGAAGTCTAAAAAAACAATATTATACTCCGTAGCCATATTTTCAATAAATTTTGTTGTGTGAAGTATGAAAATACACTGCCAACGTTTACTTCCAAGTAAT
This sequence comes from Contarinia nasturtii, assembly GCF_009176525.2. Taxonomy (NCBI): domain Eukaryota; kingdom Metazoa; phylum Arthropoda; class Insecta; order Diptera; family Cecidomyiidae; genus Contarinia; species Contarinia nasturtii. The sequence continues at coordinate 499 of NW_022201596.1, forward strand.
GCTTGATGTATCGATGTAAAAACAAATGGAATTTAAAAAATATTCCCAGCCCAGGGGTCCACAGAAAAGCGGTTGAATAAAAATGGTAGAACTTGAATTATAGCGACTTGTGCGCTTATAAAAGCTATACTAGGCAGTTATACAGAAAATGAAACAAGTAGGCTTATTTGACTGCACTTGAAAGACCGTATAAAATTCAGGTTTCTATTCAAATTTAAATATAGTCGGCTTTTCATTACTAGTCAGTCGAAATCAATTTTTTGAACATTGTGATTGTAATCTACTTCGCGCTGGATGTCTAAATGTTCTTAATGACTCAGAAGTCAAGAACAATTGAGATTTTTTGTTAATTTTGTTTCGTGTGATCAGAGTTATTGTCTTAAAGAATATATAAGGTGTGAGTGATTTTTTTAACTCTTGAACGAAGAACACCTCTGAGCAAACAGGAGTTTTCAAAAATGGCGATAAATGGGCTACCAAAAGCGCAAAGCAATGATCAAAATGAAACCACAAATTTGGAAAAACTACGACTGTTGATATGGAAAAACTTTTTGATTCAACTTCGTCATCCAGTTAGAACTCTTTTTGAATTTCTATTGTTTGGATTTGCTTGGGGATATATTTATTCCATAGAACCACAATACATAATGCCGCTGATGGGATTTTTCATAGTTATTAGTTTTATGTTTCCTGTCGGGAAT
>NW_022201597.1:0-6245 GCF_009176525.2 Contarinia nasturtii
CATAAAATTTGTCTTTGGCCTGTGCTGAAATTCTGTCCATGAGCCAAAACGGCCATCTCCAATCCATTATTCTTCGACACGAATTCCTTCAGCTCAACATTGTCAAGTGCACTCCATATGTCAGCATCTGAATACTCTTCGAATGGATCCAAATTCCTAAAAGAGAATAAATTCAATTGAATGCCTAAGCATTTTCAATATGGTATACTCAATTTACCTTCGCAAAGTGCCCGAGAAAAGAGTTGGATCCTGAGGTATAATCGATATTCTCGATCGCAATACATTCAAATCAACCGAAGAGGTGTTGACATCGTCCAAAAGTATGTCGCCATCGACGATTGCTAATCGGAAAATTGAACTGATCAGCGAGGACTTTCCAGCTCCAGTTCTACCGACGACACTGACTTTCTCTTTGGGATTCACAGAGAACGATAATCCACGCAAAACTGGTTCATCGTCAGCCGAATATCGATATGAAACTTGTTTGAATTCAATTTTTCCTTTTGATGGCCAGTCTGAGGATACTTTTTGCGGAACTTCTGGCTGTGTCTCTGGCTCCAATTGACTATATTCTAATATACGCTCAACGGACGTTAGTTGATTTGTAACATTGGCGCCTATTTAAAAATATACAATCGTTTAGATATCGATAGAGGTTGTATATTCTTCATTCTCAGAATATACATTCTGAGAAAATACTTACCTAATTTTAATGCAAATTGTAAAGTCCCAATTAAGAAAGATGCTTGATTTAATGCCAAACCTACCTGATCACCAGTCACTCCTATAACAAATATTTTATTTCAATAATATAATAATAATGTAATAATGATCACACGGGTGTCTATCGGGACTTCTGACAAACCTTCTTTTAATACCAAGACAACGTAAACCACAACACCAAATAAAAGATATATCATCACATCTACTGATAAACCAAATGCATTTGCTGTCCCCCAAAACATGAAATATGTGCCAGTATTCAGATTTTGATGACGATCGAACTCATCTCGCAAAATTTCTTCAGCTTGAAATGCCCTGACAACCGATAGACCGTTTAATGTTGCCGAAATGTGCGTGAATACGGGAGATTTCGCTGCAATGAGTTGAAAATTTGCATATACATACAAAGCATTCACATTTGACAATCGCATTATTTACTCACTTTTTCCTTCTAATTGCATGATATTCTTCGAACATTTCAAATATGCATTACAAACCATAACAAGTACTACTCCCATTAAAATAACAGCAATTGAAATCCGAAAATCTGTGAATATGGTAATTGTTATTGACCCACTGATAATCAAAATCATTTGTACTTCTTCCAATAGTGTTTTTGGCAAAACATCATCAATTGCGCCTAGATCTTTTGTGAAATTATTCATGATGCGTCCAACTGCATTTTCATAGAAAAATTTCAATTTCGTTGATATCAGTCCGTGAAACATATTGTCGTGTAAATTTTGTGATGCTTTTGTACAAACTATAGAAAATATAATTCCTCTTAAAGAAGATATATCTATCAATAAAAGCATTATTCCGGTATAGATTAAAACGTATGTTTCGGTTGGCCATAAATCTGATACAACATCGACAGACGTAAGATTTCTCGCTGAAGTAGATTTTATTTCATAAGCTCGATCCTCTTCAATCCCAATCCTGAAAATTCATTTTAAAATAACACTCATGACCAATCACACTAACAAAACTCAGTTTAGCAGTAATTACCAATGCGATACCCAAATATCGGCTACGCTTAGAATAATTTGTGACATCAGAAATAGCGTCAATAAAATTGCTATAGCACACGGAATGTTTGACGACTTGAGGTAATTCAAAAGAAGAGATCCTTTGATTTTGCCTTTTGATGATTCTTCCAAGTCTTTGGTCAACGCAGTTTGTTCATCGAAATTCTTTGAGTCTTCTTCCACATTATTCACTTCCTCATTTGAATTTCCTTTCGACAATGTCGAATTCTTGCGAATATTTTCAATTTCATTTCTATCATCTGCTTCTTCTTCATCGTTTTTATGATGCGTCAGCATGCTGGTAAAATCGACTCCACTCTTCAAAACTGAATCATAGTCTCCCTGTATTTCAATCTTTCCCTGAAAGTAGAAGGACAGCCATATTGCAATGCTATACTACTATATGATAATTACTAATTACATCTTTCATAACAACAATCCAGTCTGCTTCGCTCATGAAATGCAATTGGTGTGTGATCAAAATTCGTGTGGCATTTTTCCGTGCCAAATATCCATTCGGTCCAATACATTCATTGAATAGGTGTGATTGCACATGGGTATCTACAGAACTCAGTGGGTCATCGATTAAATATATATCGGCCTTTCGATACATTGCTCGAGCCAAACTGAAATTAAGGTAATTATAATAAAACGGTTGTGCATGATTCTATGATCTTACTTGATTCTCGCTTTTTGGCCACCCGAAAGACCAGCTCCATTTTCACCCACCATTGTCATGTCACCGCTACCGAATTGCTTAAAGTCTTTGGCCAAAGCAGCACATTTAATGACTTCATCGTACCGTGAACGATCTATTGATTGTCCAAAAGTGATATTTTGCCGAATGGTCGATGTAAAAGTCCAATTGACTTGGCTCGCATATGATATCGTACCATTAATTCCCATTGAGCCTTTGATCAGAGGCAATTCCCTTAATAAAACTTGCATGAGCGTCGATTTACCGGATCCAACTGATCCAACGATAAAAACCAATTTCCCTTTTGCCATTTCTAAATTGAGCCCTTGAAGTCTAAACGGTACACTTTCACTTGCATTTTTCTCAACATTGTCTTTGTCTTTTTTCGAAGAATTGGTTTGAATTCCAGCAGCACTCCATTCGACCGTAACATTCTTCATTAAAATGGACAGATCTTGTGATTCTAATTCATCTGAACTTATATGATCTGGTCCACTTTTCACTTCACACTTTTCTTCATTTTCAAGAAATCGCTGTAAACGTTTAATAGTGACAAATGCCTCGCTACATTCAGAGAGGCTTTGAAAAAAAAATCGACACATTGTAAGAGAAATAACATGGAATAGATGTGATGTCACAAACATTTTGGCGATGGTCATGTTTTCACTGCCATATAAAGAGATAAATGATAGCACGGTGCAAAATAGGGCGAGACGATTAACGAAAAAGAACACAGTTAGATTTAAGGAATTAACACAAAGACTTTTTATAACCAATTTTAATTCACTGCGTCGCGCAGCTGCTATTAGACCCTCGAAAGGCCTCTGCCATCCAAACATTTTTATTACTTGAACACCAGACACAATTTCGTCCATGAATCGAACACGTTCATCCGTTCGCAAAGCAGTTTCGAGTCGAAATTTGGCCAACAACTTTCCACTGTAACCTGCAGATGAAGTTGTTTAATTTAAATGGAAATTGATAGGTAAATAGTAAATTACTTTGTATGGGCACCAAGAGGAAAATAACAATAATTCCAAAGATGGCAGCCCAGCGAATTTCCGTCCATAAAATATACGTGGCTATAATCGTTGCTACAGGAGCCACCCACAGCGGATGTATTAATAAACGATTAAATCGTTGAAGATCATTTGAAAGTAAATTGGCTAACTTTCCAGGTGAAGTGTTGGTAAGAGCTTTTTGTGCCAATCGAAGAGTCTACAATTAATTAGATGCGAATTTAATACAATTGAAAATAATCGATATGTATTACACGTACCTTACGATAAAGAAGACTAGAAATTGCCACGCGCACTTTCATACCGCTAACATTGTCATAAAAAAAGAGATGCATATAGCTGGCGCCACAAAAAACTGTCAGAATTACAAAACCAATTCCATATTTTAAAGCATCATCATTGGATTCGACAGAGTTTCCACTGTTATATCGATAAAATTAATACAAAAATCATAGTTACGTCAATGATAAAACTCAACAAATATTAATACCAACCGAAAGCACGATAAAAGTCCTTTCAATATAAATGCGTACGAAAGTTGGCATACGCAATTGGAAAAAAGGCTCATAAACCCCAAAATAATAAGCTGGCGCCAAAATGTTTTGACTAATGCTCGTGTTAGGGATGGTTTTTCTTTCTTTTTCTCCATCTCCCAATTCCTGAAGCAATTGTTTAAAGTTGAAAATAGAATACGGTTCAATAGAAATCTGATTTTTTTTTTTGAAAAAACGATCATACTTTTCCAATCGATCTCCCAGTCTATCGGAGTGATCCTCGTCAACCGGTGCAAATACATCATTTGCATTTAGCACTTTGTTATAACTTCTTTTGAACATTGGAATTGTCCATCCGAAAGTCAATATTGATATCCAACTTGCTGATTGGCGTGGGTTTTTTGAAAGAGTTCTATATGCAGATTCCATTTTTTCACAAAATCCTTAAATTTGTTAAAGAAATGACAATTTGTTAGTTTTGTTCAATATATATGGGCATGGTCAAAATAAAATTTAAGAGAGCCCATCCGCCAATTAAAAAAGCTCCAAATCTGGGTGCTGTGTGTGTATAGTTCAATATTTAAAAAAAATGATAACAACTTTTGTGCTGTTACCAGCCGACGATCTATGTTTACAAACTAAATTCCTTTTTAGGCAAACAATTGTAATTTTGGTAAGTGATAACACACTTAAAGACGAAGGGCAGTCGCACTTTGAATACTGCAGTTGTGCTGCTCTCTGACATTTATAAGTTCAACCCTATGTAAAGACATTGCTTTCCTCTTCTTCTTCATTTGCAAGAAGCATGTGCTTTATAGCAGCTTAACTTTGAGATACCAGGTGGCAGCACATCTGCGTGTTCGAAACCCAATACATTGCTTTAAATGGAGTGCGAGCAGAGCGTGCTTAAAGAATTATTATGCTTGAAAAAGAAAAACATGTTTCTCAAATGACTTTATCTTTTCACATTGTTTTTCTCGTGAATTGCGCGTGACTGATAAAAAAAGAAAATGTGACCATCAATGAACTGGATTGATCAACATATTGTAAAATTCACAACCGAAAATTTTAAAAGCGAAAAAACGTGTCTTTTTCTCACTAAAATATGTTTTTAGTTCAATCAGTGCGCGTGGAATGGAAATTTTTTTCTTATGAGTGTTGCCGAGAACATTAAAATTGATCTGTAATAATGTCACTTTTTGATATTCACGCAGAATAGTTATAATTCAATACAAACTCTCATCCACTTCTGTTTCAAAAATTCAAAAACGTACGTTTTGAAAATCACAAATCAATTGTCAATCACTTGTGTACTTGAAGCAGGTTTTATAAACCAACATAATGTGTTGTCCAAAAATTACAAACAATATATTATATATTTCATGTTGACGTTCATGATAATACAGAAGTTACAAATCGTGTGCGTATAACTTAGTTAACTCCCAAATAGAAAACTTCTTATTCCATTATCTATACTGCGTGTGTCTTATCTTTTTTGTTCCGTACATGTGGGATTTTTTTTAATCTTTCATAATTAGATTAAGACATTTTAGCCGTCTCATTTGGGAGATAGCACGTATGATCATTTCACGCAAAAATTCGAATATATTTTCTTTCTTTGTGATAATTTTTTATAATGTGATGTTCCGATGTATTCAATGTATTAGGTGCTTTAAATTTAACAGCGATAATGAACATAATTTCTCAGACGCTTATTAAAAACTCAAACTAGAATTATTGAAAAAGATTATTTAGATAATTTTTATTATTTTCAGCAACATTTTGTATTTTCTTTGATGGAATCATTTTACAAACAAACGTTAAAGTTTTCTTCAAATCAATCAATAAACATTCCCAGCGATTGCGCTGTTGTTGGCATTGTAAACAAGTTTTATTTGTCTAATTTCCTGGTCGTATTATATTTCTCTTTCGCTCTTAAATGTAACCGATCGTATTCTTGTTGACCCAATGCTTCGACCATATTTCGGAATACTCCGTCTTTATTTTGCATCAATGAGTACGGCGCATCGAATTCAACTGCGACACCATCATCCATAACTAACACTCGATCTGAATCAATAACAGTATTAAGACGGTGGGCCACGGTTATAACTGTGGAGTCAGAAAATTTCTCACGGATCGTCTTTTGAATCATTTCATCCGTTCTAAGATCAACATTTGCTGTTGCTTCGTCAAGAATTATGATTCGATTCTTTCTCAAAATTGCACGAGCCAAGCATAAAATTTGTCTTTGGCCTGTGCTGAAATTCTGTCCATGAGCCAA
>NW_022201598.1:0-4186 GCF_009176525.2 Contarinia nasturtii
TGATGGGATTTTTCATAGTTATTAGTTTTATGTTTCCTGTCGGGAATACTGTTCGATATATAACTTCGGAGAAGGAAAACCAATTAAAAGAAGCAATGATAATCATGGGTGTGCCTTGTTGGCTGCATTGGATTGGTTGGTTCATACGCACAATGATTTTTATGATCATAGCAATATCAATATGTGTTGCCGTAATAAAGGTAACATTTCTTCGTTTTATCAAAAATCTTCAGGAAATAATAACAGAAAAGCTGTCATTGTATAGGTACATTTGGACGTGAGTTGGACTTTGCTCTGGATATTTTTATTTGTGTACAGCATTTCAATGACAACTTATTGTTTTTTGTTGAGTTCATTGTTTTCGAAAGCTAGCATGGCATCTATTGGAGCCATGGCTGCATGGTTCGCTTTACTAGTACCATATGCTTTTTTGATAGACTCAAGCGAATCAGAAAAATTCGTTGCGTGTATTTCATCAAATATAGCGTTGGTAAAGGGGATGGAGCTAGTCTACGTATTCGAACGCAAAAACGGGCTGCAATGGTCAAATGTTTGGGAAACACTTCCTGAAACCGGAAATTTTTCGTTGGGAATTGTCGCGTGTTTCTTGCTGGGATCGTCGCTTCTTTATTTATTATTAGCACTATATATAGAGAAAGTACTGCCCGACAAGTATGGCGTGCCCGCGAAATGGTATTTTCCATTCACGAAAGAGTTTTGGTGCGGAGTGCATTCCAATATTGAAAGTGAAGATGGTCTTGTTTCATCGAATCCAAATTTCGAAAGTAATCCGCAACATTTTTCGGTTGGAATAAAAATTAAAAATTTACGCAAAATCTACGCAAATAAAAACGTGGCTGTTAATGGATTAACATTAAATGTATTCGACGATCAAATTACAATATTACTCGGAGCCAATGGTGCCGGAAAAACTACAGGTATGATTGCGTGCAGTGCTTGTAAATATTTATTAGAAACATATGTAACGATTGAACACATTCGCAAAATTGTAATTGTAGTTATGTCAATGTTAACCGGTTGGTTGGCACCTACATCCGGTTCGGCCCTCCTTAATGGCTACGATATTCGAACAAACCTTCAAAAAGCCCGCAGTTCAATTGGATATTGTCCCCAAGTATAATGTTGTGTATGTTTTTATTTTTATTTTATATTTTAGTATGTCTCACTTTTTTTAGCATAATATTTTGTTCGATGAACTAACTGTACGCGAACACATCGAATTCTTCGGACGACTGAAAGGTTTAAGGAAAACGGACATTAATCATGAAGTGAATAAATATATTCAGCAATTGGAAATGTACAAATTCATCGATAAAACATCTCAGTCGCTGTCGGGTGGTATGAAAAGAAAATTATCGGTCGTGATTGCGCTTTGCGGTGGGTCAAATGTTGTATTTTTGGATGAGCCTTCTTCTGGTGAGATATTTCTTCAAATGAAATCAATTTTGGATCAGTTTCTTACCAATTCATTTAACTCTAGGCCTAGATCCGACCGCTCGACATGGTCTTTGGAATTTACTGCAAGCTGAAAAAAAGGGACGAACCATCCTGTTGACAACACATTTCATGGACGAAGCAGATGCTCTCGGTGACCGAATAGCGATTATGGCCAAAGGAGAACTTAAATGTCATGGAACACCCTTTTTCCTGAAGGCGCGCTTTGGAAGCGGATACCGCTTGATATGTGCAAAAAATGATGAATGCAATGTTAATGCTGTGACCGACACTTTGCGTGAATTTATTCCCGATATTCATGTGCATGAAGATATCGGAAGTGAATTTACTTATGTTTTACCCGCTGAACATGTTGATAAATTTCAACATATATTCGAACTACTAGAACGAAATCAACATGATTTGGGAATCAGTAGTTTTGGAGTTTCGATGACGCCACTGGAAGAGATTTTCTTGAAAGTTTCGTCAGATGGAAGACTTTCGGATAAAGCCCAACCTCAGCAAAACGGTTTTGACACAACAGATTTTGAAGAGCCATCTTCAACTCCATTGTTAATTGGTTTAAGTTTTCACTTGAATCAATGGCATGCAATGTTTAAAAAACGATTCATTTGTTGTAAACGTCGATGGATCATGCTTGTGTTTCAGAATTTAATACCACCCTTTACAGTTCTTCTTATGGTATTTGCACTTGAAGATTTGGGATATTTCGAAAATGTTGAGGTGGTTATATTGTATTCGCTGGCATTTGTTGCTACATCCAAATTTTATATTATGTTCCATATTCGAGAAAGGGCAACGAAATCAAAATTATTACAATTCGTCTGTGGTGTAAATGTTTACACATATTGGATGTCATCATTTTTATTTGATTACATTCTTTATCTACTTATGGCAGTTATTTCAATCGTTCCATTTCTTGTATATGAAATGCAAAATTGGATTGATATAACTGGGGTTATTGTGGCTGTTGCTGCTTTTGGATTTTCGATATTGCCGATAATCTATGTGGCCTCATTTTTATTCACATCCCCAAGTGCTGGACTTAATGCGATGGCTATAATTCCAATAATGCTGAGTGAGTAAATTAATTCACAACATATGAAAACAGCTTTGAATAAAAAAATGTAATCATCTTATTTGTTTCTCCAGATTTTATTTTAAGAGTCATACCAACACAAATGCCAGAAACCGAAGATGAGAAAAAACTTCAGTGGTATTTTCTAATTTTTCCATCATATTCATTTGTTGACAGTTGCATAAAATGTGTCCGCCACGAAGAAAACGCGAAAAGCAACGCTTTCAGCTGGGATTATGATAAAAATGGTATTTTGCGAAATTTAACGTACCTGGTTATAGTTGGTGTTGTGTCCTTTGGAATTCTTGCCGCAATCGAACTTTCAAAATCTTTTGAGATACTGAAGAACAAAACACAATCACTGAATATAAATGATATTGACGACGATGTGCTTAAGGAGAAACAAAATGTCGATGCAATGACCAAGGCTGAATTGCGGGTGACTAATTTAGTTCTACGGAAGCTGACAAAAAATTATAGTGGATTTGTGGCAGTGAATAAAATGTCGATTGCTGTCAAAAGGTAAAATTATTAGAATTGCTTTCGTTTTCATGATACCTTAATTTAAATTTTATTGAATGTTTTATTTCAAATAAAACAGGGCTGAATGTTTCGGTCTACTTGGTGTTAATGGAGCTGGTAAAACGTCCACATTTAAAATGCTAACGGGTGACATAGCCATCTCCAGTGGCGAAGCATATGTACAAGGCATATGTTTGAAGTGTAACATGTTGAAAGTGAACAAGATTATCGGTTATTGTCCACAATTCGATGCTTTACTCAATGATTTAACCGGCATGGAAACGATGGAGATTTTTGCACTACTACGTGGTGTTCGTCGCAATGATATCCCCAGTGTAATTGAACGTCTTGCGAACGAACTTGATTTCAAAGCTCATCTCAACAAAAAGATTTCAGAATATTCGGGCGGCAATAAAAGAAAAGTTAGCACTGCCATTGCATTGATTGGCGATCCAGTTGTTATTTATTTGGGTAAAGAAAAAACAACAATACCAAAAATAAAATCATATTCAAAGCAAATCTCCCTCTCTAATTGCAGACGAACCGAGTTCTGCCATGGATGCGGGTGCCAAACGTCTTTTATGGCAGTGTTTGTCGAAGGTTAGAAGTTCTGGTAAATCAATAATATTAACATCACATAGTATGGAAGAATGTGAGGCTCTTTGCACCCGCTTGGCCATCATGGTTAACGGTGAACTTAAATGTCTTGGATCAACGCAACACTTGAAAAATAAATTCTCCAAAGGTTTTTGGCTTACAATAAAAATGATGAATACAGACGAGTAAGTCCATTTTTGTACTTCAACATCTTTACTATTTTCTTATGCCAAATTATCTTTAATAGCGTTCACTCGGAATCAACGACAGAAGGTCATGCATCTCAAATAAAGGACTTTGTTATTCAAAATGTTACAGAAGCTGAATTGAGGTAAGAGTTTTCAATAAATTATATTTTTTTGAACTGATTAGTTTTAAATTCATTATATTGCAGAGAGGAGTATAATGGATTTTTGAAATATTACATCCCGCCATCCGACTTGAAATGGTCGTCAATGTTTGGTATCATGGAAATAGCTAAACAAACTCTGCCAATTGAAGACTATTCAATCA
>NW_022201599.1:0-1219 GCF_009176525.2 Contarinia nasturtii
CATGGAAATAGCTAAACAAACTCTGCCAATTGAAGACTATTCAATCAGTCAAACAACGCTTGAACAAGTATTTTTGTCGCTGACAAAACTCCAACAAGAATAATGTATAATACTAACTCCACTTGAATAAAATAAAAAAAATGTATAAGCAATTCAATTTAGATTGAGAAAAATCACATACATCTTCCAACCCTTTCAATCTCACTAAAATTTGGCATATTTAAATTGTTGGAAATAAAATGTGGTGGAAAAAAAACTAAAAAAAAATCGTAAAAATTATTCGAATTTCCTAGGATTTTTCATCGGAAAGGTAAGGACCTTATTTTAATCGTCAATTTTAAAAAGTGAGGAAAAATCTTCCAATTTGCTAGGAAGACATTTTTTCAATTTTTTTTTTAGGCTTTTTATATATTCTCTGGAAGTCTAAAAAAACAATATTATACTCCGTAGCCATATTTTCAATAAATTTTGTTGTGTGAAGTATGAAAATACACTGCCAACGTTTACTTCCAAGTAATGCTTGATGTATCGATGTAAAAACAAATGGAATTTAAAAAATATTCCCAGCCCAGGGGTCCACAGAAAAGCGGTTGAATAAAAATGGTAGAACTTGAATTATAGCGACTTGTGCGCTTATAAAAGCTATACTAGGCAGTTATACAGAAAATGAAACAAGTAGGCTTATTTGACTGCACTTGAAAGACCGTATAAAATTCAGGTTTCTATTCAAATATAAATATAGTCGGCTTTTCATTACTAGTCAGTCGCAATCAATTTTTTGAACATTGTGATTGTAATCTACTTCGCGCTGGATGTCTAAATGTTCTTAATGACTCAGAAGACAAGAACAATTGAGATTTTTTGTTAATTTTGCTTCGTGTGATCAGAGTTATTGCCTTAAAGAATATATAAGGTGTGAGTGATTTTTTTAACTCTTGAACGAAGAACACCTCTGAGCAAACAGGAGTTTTCAAAAATGGCGATAAATGGGCTACCAAAAGCGCAAAGCAATGATCAAAATGAAACCACAAATTTGGAAAAACTACGACTGTTGATATGGAAAAACTTTTTGATTCAACTTCGTCATCCAGTTAGAACTCTTTTTGAATTTCTATTGTTTGGATTTGCTTGGGGATATATTTATTCCATAGAACCACAATACATAATGCCGCTGATGGGATTTTTCATAGTTATTAGTTTTATGTTTCCTGTCGGGAAT
>NW_022201600.1:0-3863 GCF_009176525.2 Contarinia nasturtii
TTGGATTTCATGGAAGTAACGGCACTATTTAATAAATTGAATTTATCAGCAGGAAGTGCTGCATATCCAAGCCTTGACAGCAACTTAAATTGTCTTTTTAGGTCATCGTTTTTAAACGCATTGAAATCGAATTCCAAGATTTCTTTCGACTTCTCCTGTATCAAATTAATTGCTTTTAAAATCACATGGATGGTCACTTTTGATCATGAAATGAATGAAACAATTACGAACTTTATAATATTTGGCATTTTCAGCGGCTATTGCATTTTTTTGTTCTCCATTCTCTGCTGTTACGTTTGTTCTGTAATTCCAGTCTGCTATAGATAGCATACTGTATCGTTCTCTGATTTCATTGTTTAGTTTCTCTAAAAATGCTTTTGCTTGAATCTCTTTGATGTCAACATTTTGATGAGAGCATTGAACTAAACATATCTAAAATGTAACACATTTTTATCAAAATACATCATAAGTCATAAAATCAACCTACCACATTTAGTGATAAAAAGGCGAGCACTATCACGTAATTCATATCGCCAAAAATACTATATTAACCGAATAATTGATTAGTTTGAATATTATTTTATTTTGAGTTTGACAAAAATGAAATATTCGCAGAATTCCGCCCCAGTTTTACAAAAATTGTGTACAGAAGTTTTATTGAGATTTTCATCGAGAGACTTTAAAGAATAAAAGAATCAGTTTACTGAAAAATATTATTTTCTTCTATAGTAGTTCGAATAGCATACATAAAAGGTAATGAAAATATATAACGAGACTCACGCTGCGACAAAATGTAGTGCCGAGTGTTGAAAAACTAAGAAAAATTAGGACTCATTAGGTCCTACAAATGTACATGTTATATGCGATTTACTAAAAAAACTAGGAAAAATTAGCAATACTAAAGTCCGTGTCTCCCCCTAGACTTAAACTCAATTGAAATATTACCGTCACTTATCTTTTGAAAATGCTCTAATCGTAATTAAAATGAATATGAATAAAACTGAAGTAATATTGACCTATCACATGAATGAAGAATGCAAAACTTATGCAAAACTTCTGAAAAAACTCAAGATCAAAAATTTATTTTCGAGCAAAATATACACGTGTACCGATTTTATTCAATTTATAATAAAAATTAAAACAAAATTTTCAGAATCAAAATATGAAAGTAAACAAACCTGTTCGAGGAACTTCCAACAAACAACTAATGTCACTATAGACAGATCAGAAATTCTTATAGTCATTGTATGATGTGATACAAGAAATGCGTATAAATCTGATCGTTTTATTACATCTAACAAAAGATCAACAAAAATCTTCTCTATTCAAATAGCACATGATGTGCTGCGCATGATTCAGCACGATATTATCCGATAACATTCAATCAACAGTTTAGGGCCAACAATTTTTATGATAACATAGTCAACGCATAAAATATAATCATTTTATAAGTCAAATAAATAAATAAAAAACAATCTGTGAGCGAGAGTTATTGCAAAGAATTCCGACATTTATATCAAACGTACAATACTTTGATTCAAAATCTAATTTTTCTACATCGTATATTTTCCGAATATTAGGTAGGTATAACTGTTATAAATACTGTATAACAACACAAGTGTAATAATTATGTAAAAATGTAGAAAATTTGTATAAATATGCATACCAATATTGATCATAAAAAATACTTACTCTACTTTTACTTCTAAACAACTTCCCGCGTCAAAATAAATTGTCTAACCTTGACCTTCTATGGAATTTCCATAATGGAAACTTAAGCCGGCTGATTTAAGTACTATTTGGTGTAATTTTTAGGTATCGCAGGGGTAATTCTCATATTTCATATGACACTTTAAAGTTCAAAAATTCAACAATAAAAAAAATGAAAAGTTTATTAATTTCAAATATTTGGATTACATTGCATGTTCTCTTGATAATTTACATTAAATTGAAATTATTCGGATCAAAAATCGTTGAAATAGTTCTTATTTTTAGTGTTGTTACTGTTGCAATAAACATTTTGCAATGACGAATCTTAGACCATGCCAACACAGATCGTTACAAATAGAACGATTATTATCCCTGCTCCAATGGGTTTCTCCGCACCAGATTTTGATAAACACTCTGTGAAAAAGGAGAAAATTAGTAGAAATATGCATATTAATTGATTTATTAGTCATAGAACTCACTGAATTCTGACTTCCATCCAACTTGAGCTCCCGTTTCTTTATTCTTTTTCTCAAGCCAATCTTGGAGCGGTTTGAAATATTCCATCAAGGCAGACGCACTCATTGTTCTTTGCCCTGTAAGAATTTCAAGCGCATCTGGCCAAGGTTTCGATAATCCCATCGATAACATTTCCCTAGATTACACAATTAAATACATTGTATTGAAAAAAAATTGAAAACATAAATTATGCAAGATATTATGGTGAACTTACTTGAAGGCATTTCCTGCTTTTGTGCTTTGATATATGTCACACTCAGACAAGTAGCTATTGGGATTATTTGGATCGTATTCTCCTGCCAAAATGCAAGCGCTTTTGTGAAACTGAAATTGCAGAATGTGTGCCACCAAATATCTAATGAAGAAAACCACGAACGGTCTATTATGTATGTTGAAGTCAGAATTGTAATAATTAAATTCGATCTATTTACCGTAGATATTCTACGTCAGCTGAAACATGGTATTTTGCTGGTGCATCGAAGTCTTCTTTGTAGCGTTGAACTGGCGGTTTAATGCCGGATGCTGATTCTCGCATCTGCCAAAACTTACAATTATATTCGTCGGATTTCACCTCTCCGCGAAATAGCGCCCATCGATATTGATCAAGTGAATAACTGAAAGGAAGGAAAGCTACCTTTCTTAATGCAGTTCGATAAAGTTCGTTAACTCTTGTCTCTTCATCTGGCTCATAATTTTTCAGCAAACCAATTTTATGCATATGTTTTGACGTCGATGCAGACAAGGCAAAAACGTCTCCAACAGCCTCATGAAAACCTATACATTTGATGGAACATTTTAATCATTTTTGCTGAAAATTGATAATAAATAAATAATAGTAACCATGATTGGCACCGTCACGATAAGCTATTGGTTGATTTTTATATAGTAAATAGTAATAAATGTGTCCCATTTCATGGAAAACGGTAAAAAAGCTTTCTGCACTAATTCGAGTACACATCTTTATAGCCACATCAGAGTTTTTGAAAAAATCATTTGCGAAACCATGACAAATAAATTCTCTTCCATCGGTTGGCTTCTCAATATAGCTGAGCTCCCAGAATGCCCTAAACAATTGAATAAATGTATGAATATCGAATTTAATGGCGTTTCTGAAGGACATACTGTGGTAATGCACTCATATTCAATGACACGTAAAACTCTTCGGCCAATTTGAACATTTTCAATGCCGTATAGTTTTGTGCAAGCATCTCCTTAGTCAAACCCTTCGACTGTTTATTAGGGTATGGTGTAGTCTGGTCATAAATGTTTACCCAAGATTGAGCCCTATTATAAAGAAAAACCAAATCCATTTCCTTCAACATTGACAAAGAACAAAAATACTTGCCACATGTTGCCCAGCAAATGCATGGGGATTGGTCCATCTTCGCTAATCTCTTCGCCGTATGTTTGTTTCAAAGAATGGCGAACGTAGGCATGTAATTGAAGATAGAACGGACGAATTTCTTCGAAAATATTTTCCAATTGCACTTCAAGTGTATCGTCTTCATAATCATTCAACCACATTTCTGCTCCGGATGTGAAATTATTCAAGTTTGCCGCCTCTTTATTCAGCTGCAAATATGTTTCAAGGTCCTTACGCGTTGCAGTTCCAGCCAAATCATACCACTTAGTCCAAT
>NW_022201601.1:0-3534 GCF_009176525.2 Contarinia nasturtii
TGGCCAATGATTGTTTTGCTTCCGAGTTTTCTAGAGCTTTTTCGTTTTTAATGGTTTGAATTCGCGTCGACAGCTCTTCCAGTTTCTCCTGGCTTTTAGCAGATTCTTCTTTTGCTTTTTGACGTTCGATTTCGAATCTTAGTTTCAGTTTAGCAAATATTTGCTTCTCCTGCAATGCTTTTGCTTCATTTTGATCTCGTTCCGATGTAACGACTTGTAGCTTATCGTTTAAATCCTTGATCACTCTTTCGTATTTGGCATTTTTTTCTTTGGAAACTGTCAGTTCATTTTGTACAGCTTCAAATTTGACTTGATTAGTCTTTTCGAAATTTATGGCTTCGGTTTGCACGATTTGTGAAATCGATTGAACCAAATCCTGAACGGTGGCTGACGAGTTGCAACCAGATGGTGAGGTGGAATCGGCCAAACCGGAAACATTTACAATGCTCGTGTCACATTGGTGGTTGTCTTGAATCACAGTATCATTTTTGATTTCATTTTCCGAGGAGATACGCGGTTTCTTTGTTGGAATTCCTGTATCCATATCGGTTTCGGCGTGTTCAATGAATTCTTGACTGTTATTATTAGATGTAGTATTGATATGAACGTTAATGTCTTCTGAAGAGACGCATCGCTTCCGATTTGGAGTCGTTGTGCCATTGTCACTCTCGTTTTCATTTGGATCATCAATTTCACTGTCGTCAGTGCTGTCTTCACTGAAGCTTCCACTATTTTCTTCAGAATATTCAGTATCGTCACTATCGTCTTCAATGGAGTTAAAAACATCATGATTATCATCACCATTGTCCATTTCTTCACCATTTTTCTCTAGACTATATGGGCATGGCCCATTATAATTCGGATACATTGCCTTCACATATGTGACGAGTTGGTTTGCTTTAAATCGAGTTCTATTCGGAGCCAAATGGAAAGTGCCAAACTTTTTCGCGGCGTTTATTATGTATGACTTCGCTTCCTGACAAGAGATGAAAAAAGAAGAAAACCTTTTATTTTTATCTTTTTCCACCCCGTTCACTTCATTCTTACCTTTAGTTCGCTTTCCAAGTTGTATTTACCATATGCGGGAGAATCTTTCGAGAACAGGTAGCAATTTTTCGGCAAAATGTTGATGAAATCCGAACTGTGGCCATCAAAGCGAACGACTTTGATTTGTATATCATTTACAATCGATATTAGTTTAACCGGCCAGTATTTTCGGTCACCAAAATTCTTTGTCCATAGCACGATATTCGGCTTGCTGCATGCCATAAAGCGCCATTCTTCCGGATATTTGTGTCTGTTTTCATAACATTCGGCACAACTTTTGATGTTCTCAATTTGTGCCTCACAAAATTGCACCAAATTGTCGACACCTGAAGAATTGAAATAAAAATTAAAATCTATTTGTTCCAAGCTGAAACTCATAATAAGAGGTGCAGAGAAGAACAAAACCTACAAAGCTTTCGCATATATGATGATTGTCGGTCAGTTAAGTAAATATTGTGGTCAATATATTTGGCATCAACGATAAATGCTTCCAAACTATCGTAGAGGCGATCATCGGTCTTCTTTTTCATTTGATTCAAGTCGATTGGATTGACAATATCGTCGCAGTTATTGCCGCAATTGGTCAAGTACGTTTGCAGCTCTTGGAACTATAGGAATTAGAGAATGCATTTGGATATTTCATTTGTACGACAAATGGTCTTAACTTACTGCGCAATTTTTCAAAATATCGTTCATTGTGTATTTGAGTAAATCCAAAACCGATTGCCTACTCAAGTGGGACAGAAAAATTAATCGACATTCCAAAAAACCATTATAAATTAATTTTCACTCACTTTCCGACAAAATCAGTTTTTGAAGATTCCAATTTAATACATATCGGACATTCCCATTCGGCCGGATCAATTCGGCTGGAAAGCTGTCCGTATCCTGCCAGACACTTTCCGTGAAATGATCGGAAGCATTTCCAACAATTATTCTTCCGAATGACCTCTGGTATGAATCGGTTACATTCCCAACAATACTTATCGCGAACAATTTCCTTAAACACCAAACGAAACATCATTACATAAATTAGATCTACCAATGCAAAAGGAGACCATTGGATACAAAAAGGGTAATTCAATAAGCAAAAGATAGAGAGAGCAATTTTTAAGTATATTTGTTAATTTGTGCTCTGTCGTGCTTGTTGCAACGCCGAATTGAGTTGGACCGAACATGAATCAAGCAAGTTTTGGTTTTACTTACTGCTCCCTGGTGTGGTTGACTCATATTTGGGGTTTTATCTTGATTATCTGGTTCCATCTTTGATGTAATCGGTGTTTATTGACTTTTTGTCATGTAATGACAAGAAAAATCTACTAAAATTGAATTTTATTTATTTTTAATGGCGATTGTATTTATTTTCATGCAAAAGCAAATTATACTGAATCTTGGTTCACAGTTTATACATCCTTTGTCGCTCAACTAGAACTGTCAATAAGCATAGCACCTCACTGCACAAGGACCATAATGAATGAGTTCAATGAAAATGTCGTTTTATGAAATCAAAAGAAACCATTTATTTTGTCGATTTATTTTTTGAATTTTTCATTAAAAATGTTTTCAATGAATTATGGAGAATACAGAATAACTTCGATTTGTTCGAGATTTAAAATAAGAACGGTCCAAAAAAAGAATGAAATACATTTTATTTATTTTATCATAATTGTATTCAATTTTATTGATTTATTTATAAATAAAATGTTTATATTGTTTTACTAAGGTCCTGAAGGTCCTGGCTTGGCCCGAACATGTAGACCAAACAAAGAACATTGAAGAATTTTATTTATCAAACAAAATTTGTGAGGTAATACAAACTAGTTTATGCGGATAAATTTTGTGCATAAATTCTCATCAAAATATAATTTTCCGGCAATATAATGATTGAACATCGAAATACATTTTGAAAAATATCGGTTGTTTTGACTGGTCTATCGTCATCTTTTATGGAATTGGAAATGACTACCATTTTGAATGATGCATCTGTAGTAAGTAAATGAATCATATTGATTTATTTCTCGATTTTCAATACCAAAAACTCTATCTCACCTGTATTCATTGATTTGAACTTTGAGTTCCAATGAAGCTCAAAGAATATTGGCCAATTTATCATCATGCACTTTTTTGAGTTCTTCCATCGATTTTTGATGATCAGCTTCAAGACTTTTGTGCAATTCCTCGATCGATTTTGTGTGCTTCTCTTCTAAATCGGAAATTTGTTTTGCTTGTACAGTTCGTTCATATTTGATGGTTTCAATATCGGCCGAGAATTGGGCCAGTCTCTCCTTCAAATCCTCGTTCTTTTTCTTCAATTCACAGATTTCTACTTCGGATTTTTTCTGGTCGTTTACGTGCTCTTTTTGTAATTTTATTTCAAATTCTTTCGATGATTTCCTTTCAAAATGTCAATTTCTTCTTTTGCCTTGGCCAGTGCTGCCTTCTTTTCAGAAGTCATGATATCAATTTGTGCCTCCAAGTCATCGATTT
>NW_022201602.1:0-92376 GCF_009176525.2 Contarinia nasturtii
TTGAGTCGACAATAGAATTCAATGTGTTCACGCACAGTTAGTTCATCAAAGAGAATATCATGTTGTGGGCATATTCCGATCGATTCTCTTGCTCGGCGAAGATCGGTTCGGATGTCATATCCATTTATGATGGCAGTACCTGATGTCGGTGGTATCAAACCCGTCAACATTTTGATGGTTGTACTCTTGCCGGCTCCGTTATGGCCCAATAGCACCGTTATTTGATTCCGGAACATGTTGAAAGTTACATTTTTGCAGGCTACTTTTCCATTGGTGAATATCTTTCGAAGATTTTTCACTCGAACACCGGCCTCACAATTCACTGGTTCGTACTCGAAATTCTCATTTTTCTCTTGAATATTTACGGCAGCTCTCTTAGTGTATCCATCATCGCCGAGCCAAAAATCACTTTTGCAAAAGAAATTCCATTTGTGTGGCACACCATATTCACCGGGAAATACTTTTTCTATGTAGAATGCAATCAGAAGAAATACAAAGGCTGTTATTGTCATGAACCACATGGTTGTTTCAACTTCGATATTGCCGTCAGTTATTTCAATTGATTTCCCCCATCGCCAACCACCAACATTTCGTTCGTACTCTGCAATTGTTTTGAATCCATATGACATTGCAACATTTGGCGAAATGCACGCCAGCCGTTGCACTAATTTGGGCACTTTGATGTTGTTGTTGATTGTGAGAAAAACATATGGCATGTAAGAGACGAACCATATGAGTCCAGATACAGCGGCGGCAGTATTCGCTTTTGAGAATAGAACACTTAACATGAAACAGTATGTTGTCATTGAAGCACCATACACAAGTAGAAAACCCCACATAGACTTCCAATCCGAGTGTGTAAAAATGGCGATTGAATGAAATACTGGAAACTGAAAGCAAAGAATTTTTTAATAAAATTGGAAGACAAGTGGGAAAATAATTGAAATTACCTTTAGTACACCGATCACCAAAATGTTGGAAATAGACAAAAAGAACATTGTTCGCACAAACCAACTGGCCCAATGTAACCAAACCGGCATGCCCATAATTTTCATAATTTCTTTCAATTGTTTCTCCTTTTCCACCGCGATAATTCGAACCGTACATATTATCGGATAGACAAAACTTAACATAATAAACAAACCAATGGCTCTGTCCAATCCATCGAGCAGGTCATCTTTCATGTATGGCGGGTACGGAAATCGTTGCATTTTAATTGTGGGCATCATCGACTGACGATTTAAATCATCAGTCCAGTTATTTTGCATATGATTGATAGTAAATCTGAATGCGATTAATTGTTGTATGGCCAGAAAACTTTCAAAAAAGTAATTTGGTGCTCCACCTTGGTCCGTGTGCTTTGCACGTGGTCCACCACCGGAATATTGTGGGTAATCCATATTTGTCTGCCAACTGAAAACGATTGGATCCTTTGTGAAGTTCGTTCTAAGTTCACCTGGGAAACGCAAACTATAGTCTAGTTTCTTTGGTAATACGGTTACATGCTGCAAAATAAAAAGAATAAGAAGTTTTTCCATTTTTCCTCAAATTGAAGAATTTCTTCTCTTGATTATTGAAACATTTTCTTTAATTTTGAAAAAAATGTTTGAAATATATTTACTTTGTGATGAAATACAACTGCTGCAAATACATCGTTTCGTTTTTTCATTATTCCTCCAATTCTGGTTGAATTTTGCACACACATTGGTTTCCAACGGCGTTTAGATAGATAACTAAGATCGGCTGTTATTTCTTTGGTTAAATTCCCAAAGACTTCATTTTTGGGCCAATAAATTAATTTCAATTCACTTATATTCCCTGGGATACTGTTATTCGTTTCACTACACACATAATTGAACAGAATCTCAATTAGATTAAATCGAATAAATATAACCACTTCAAAAGACCTACAGTTTCATATCAAAGGACTTGAAGTAAGTATTTTTGGCCTCAATTTCAGGTTTTACCAAAATTCGAATAAATAATAGATTCACAGTGAACAGCATCGGAATGAAGATTTGGAAGATCGTTTGTATTTTGTGGCGGTATTGAAGTAAAAAGTTCTTCCACATTAAAAGACAAAATTTATCAAAAATGTTGGCGGTTTTTCGGTTTTTACATTGTTCACGTCTTTGTACGATTTCAATCATTTCTTTGGATGTTTCATAGCCGATAGAGCTCACCAATGATTGCTCATCATCACTGCTATTTTCTGCTAAACAAATCAAAGTAGAAAAACATATGTTTCGATTTGATATTGCATTGTATACTAAATCATGTCTCTAAAAAGTGATGATTTTACATATTTTGCATATCTGATACGAACAACAATAAAAAATGTAACATATTTACCGGAAAAAATGTGTTGCCAATAATTACTCAAACCACGTACTGATGTCATTGTGATTCGTTGAATAATTTAGGGAAAAATCACGAACGGACAAGAACACTGAGTGTAGGCTCCGTGTCTGGTTATATATGGAAGATATCTGTTGGACAGCCAAGTTTGAATTAGAAAATTAATATGGATTGAAATGTGACATTGAATATACACATACGATGTATGCTTTCATGTTCTGAAAAATTTCATGTAAAAAAAAAAGAAAAGAAACGAACGGAATTCTAAATGCAAAAGTTGATGGATTTTTTCAGTCATTAGAAGCCAAACCACTTGTTATTTAGTTTATGCCAATGTTTCGAATATTTGTTTTTATTCTTCATCAGGGCTATAATATGAAAATAAATAAAATTCAAACATCAAACTATCAAAGAGATCAGAAAATAAACAAATATCAATACCTAAAACAATTAAAATGTAGTTCATTGTACAAATTCTAAATATTTCAAATGTCTACCCTTTTCATATGCGTGTTTAGATTTGCCCAATTTTTGTCGTGACAACAGCAATTACATTTTTTTTTAATTCTCCCAGTGTACGATTACCAAAAGAAATAACCAACTTAAATGCGTAAAACATTCGACCATCATGATTGTTCCGTTGGGAATAAAAGTTGAAATAGCCGAAAACAAACTTTCGAAAGAAGTTTGGTAAAAGTTGAAAAGTATCATCTTCAAAATCTCGAAAAAAAATTGAAAACTCTATAGTTGAAGAAACTTTTCAAAGAACAGATTGAGTATTTGAACTTATCTTTGTCATACACACGCAGTTTGAACGAATAAATGAAACGCAAAAAGATGAGCAACGACAAAGTCTATGTTTGTGTTTAATATGAAACCTACGAGTGTTTTAATGAAATATTTGGATTCATTCCACGCACTAATAAATGAGTGTATGAATAGTGTATAAATTGGAAAATAAAAAACGTTTCATTTCAATTCAATCAACTTCAATCAATTTAAATTAATTTTTTGCTTCCAAACAAAAAACGAATAAATTACATCGTCGCAGAGTTCGATAATTTCATCATATTATCACTGCGGCATTATCACTGTTTTACCAGTGACATAATGTTAAGTTATTTGGTATTTTGTTCTTGGAAATGAGGAACGCCAGGCCGTCGTCTGATTATTTAAAAAAAAATGATATTCAAGTAATAAAGGCACGAATGTTTTCCGCATGAATAGAAGATGAATAATCGAAAATCTATGTGACATCTCATATCAGAAAAAACCTACATTATCTGATGTTGAATGGAATTATTCCTCATTGTTCGAATATTCGCATACAAAAGCACTCATATCATTTTGCATGAAGCTCAAAAGGTTAATCAAAACTTCGATTGATTAAGCACAACAGAATCAAGCAAAATATAATGTGCGACGCAATAATATCAGGATTCTGAATAGATTTAAATTATTATTCTATGCAATATATGTTGAGGAAGGTCATAAATGTATATATCTCATAGATCAATTTTTTCTATATAAATAATAGAATTTAACAGTCAATATATAATTTGAGCTTATTCAAAAAATCATGAAAACTTGTACGTATATATCATCACTTCTCTCAGTTTTATAATTTCAATTTATAATTATTAAGTTGTTTCGCACTGAATTTTCTACGCATAAAAAACACTTAAGAAAATCGGTGATGAATCATCACTGATGTAACATGAATTTAAGAAGAAGAAAAATGTAGTTTGTATACCTTAAAAGGGCAAGGAAAAGTATTCACTGAAGAGCACTTTGTTTTATCACAAATAATAGAAGCCGATGTAAGGCACTTTTTAAATTTTTGTTAAGGCAACTTTCAACTGCATCTGACGATGAAATTAATTTTCGGTGCGAACTTATGGCAAGTTCAGTTGGACTAAACAGAAAAATTCTTTCGAAAGCCGGAAAAGTGGTAGAAAACGATGGAAAAGTATTGGAACGTTTGGCTTGGAATATGCGAAACGTGCGCGCGCATAATTGTCTGTTTTTGTTTTGCTGATGAAAGCAAAACTTATACGGATATCATATAACTCACTATTGTATATATTGGTTCCAGCACGTTTTTTCCAATTTTATTGTTTATGTAGCTCAATTGGCGGCATTTATCCTGGCAGTCTTGTTATGGTTAGAGTAAAATACTCACAAAAAGTACTCAATAACCACTTGTTGATTTACTTCAGCAAATTAATGAGGTCCACGACCATATGATTTCAAAAATATTAAATAATCCTGTTTAAAGTGGGAGAAGTTTAACGTTGGCGACTTCATGTCTTCGCACAGCTATTGAAATTTTATTGAGGAAATAAATTTCGATATCCAAGCCATGAGGTACAGGGTTCTCTTTCAACACATATTGTACACACAAACAGTGACATCAATGCTGTTTATCTCGTTATTTTGCTCCATTTGCGATAGGAAATCGACCGATAGAACGTTGTTGAATGGAGAAATTATACATGAATGGAGGTACCTTGCGAAAATTCTATCCATCCATATAATATTAGATAGCACAGAAATCATATAGCACCAGTGATGATGTAAACAATTTTTTTGCAAACAAAACAATAAATGTATAAAATATAATGAAACAAAACGGTGAATTCTTGTAAATTACTTTATTTGCCGACTCGGTTCAGTGTCTGAACTTCAGACCGAATTTATCAATGCTTAATCTAATCTCATGCAATTGAATTAAGTAGATATAGACTGTAAGTCCATATATGAATGGGGTAGAATAAAAACTACTTCTCGAAAAATTGGTATTTGAAAACGAAACCAAAAAAAAATTTCAATAAAAAGTGAACCAATTTTTTTTGTCCAATTGAAGTGAACCAAAAAAAATTTGTACAATAATAGTGAACCAAAAAAAAATTCACTCGGTTTTTTCAGTGTAAAATACACTAGAAATGAAATTTTTTTGGGGTTCACTTTTATTGAACAAAATTTTTTTGGTTCACTTCAATTGGGCAAAAAAAAATTGAAAGTTTTTTAGGTTTCGTGTTTAAACATTTTTCGAGTAGTTTTTATTCTACCCCATTCATATAGATAATAATAACTGTCCTTGGAATCACTCGTGATGCACAGAATGGTATATATGCAAGCTCCAAGTCAGTAAACAGGTAGTTGTTTTGAAAAATGCGAGAGAAAAAAAAATGCTTGCCACTGCTTTCGACGCTGTTAATAAAGTTTGGTTGGGGCCCAATCCTGAATTCAAAGTTAATGAGCACCAAAATGTTGGGGAATTTTTATTGAAAAAACTCGAATTGGATCCAGAATTTGTGGCCCAAGTAATTTCTATTCGAATTCATTTTTTTATTAAAATTAATTTTTGTCAATAAAATAATTAACATTGTTATTGTGATCGTTCTTCAATTAGATAAATGGTGACACAGGTGAGTGGATTACAAAAGCAGAAATTCGTAAGCGGGCGATACGATGTGCTCAAAACCTAAAGAAATTGGGATGTACTCAAAGTGATTGTATATCGATTGTTGCACGTAATCACCACAACTTAACGCCACTTCTATTTGGAGCCTTATGTAATGGAACACCAGTTAGTCCACTGGATGTCATTATTCCAAAAAGTTTGTTGACACTAGGTCAGAAGATAACCACAAAACATTTTTGATAAGAAAATTCGTTATTTATAGAAGAAAAATCAACTATTCTGCAAAGAGTTAGACCATCGATAATTTTCTGTGATGCTGATGTCTTGCAAACGATTAAGAAAATTACCACCGAGATTGGATTGAATGCAAAATTGTTCACTGTAAATGGATCCGTTGACGGATTCGATTCGATCGATAGTTTGATGGTTGCAACTGGCACTGAACGCTCTTTTGTGTATGTATTTTCAATAAAGACCACATAAATATTGCCCATTCAATAAGTTAACTGTAATAGACTGACATTTTACTATTAATCAACCGTTTTTATTTCAGTTGTGCAAAAATCAAGAATTCTTTTTCGCATATCGCTTTAATTGCTTGTTCTTCTGGTTCAACTGGACCGTCCAAGTCGATTTGTATGTCTCATGCGCTATTTTTGTACACACTTTTACATGAAAACTTTGAATTTGCGCATGTACATTTGTGCTTTAGTTCGTTGTATTGGGTTTCGGGTATTTTGGGAACAATGAGCACAGCATTCAATAATCATCGAATTTTCACTTCAAAATCATTTTCAACGGATTTATTCTTTGATGTTGTGGATAAGTACAAGGTTCGTTTTAAACAAATAACATACACATTGGAAGTGTAAATATCATCAAACATTAAAGAAAATGCATGTATTGACATTACTAGATAAGCTCGTATACAGGAACGCCACCTCAATTTCAAGCCATTATTACCAGCGAACGAGCTAGAACCACTGACTTATCATCCATTCTGAAGTGTTTTGTGATCGGAAGTTCGGTGCCACAAGTTTTGCTTGAAAATGTTCAAACGATCATTCCAAATTGTGCTTTATTTACGATTTATGGGACGACAGAAGTTTGTGGTGCGATTAGTCGCACGGCACCGAATGAGTTGGAACAACATCCAAATTCTGCTGGGCGATTAGTTCCAGGGGCCAATATCAAAATTATTAACGATAGCACGGGTGCAAAATGCGGAATCGAAGAAGAGGGCGAAATCTATTTAAAACTTCCAATTTCATCAATGGGTTACTATAAAGATGAAATGGCCACTCGAAACTCCTCGGACAGTGAAGGATATTTTATAAGCGGTGATCTTGGATATTTCGATAGATTTGGAAGACTAATAATCAACGGACGGAAAAAGGATGTATTCAAAAGTTGTTCTTATCCAGTTTGGCCAATAGAAATTGAAAATCTCATTCTTAAACATGGATCCATTAAAAATGTGTCTGTTGTTGGTGTTTATGATGATGAAAAGATGACCGAATTGCCAGCTGCTGTTGTCATCAGACAGGAGGAATGTTCAATTACAGAAAATGAAGTTTATAATATCGTTGCCGGTAATTTTTCGATTTTAATTCGATTTTTTATCCATCGACTCGATACGTTTCTTTTCTTTCTTTTAGGTCAATTAGCTACGTACAAATGCTTGGATGGTGGAATTTATTTTGTTAATAAATTACCACTGACACCATCGGGCAAAATTGTTCGATCAAAAGTTAAAGAAGTGGCACAAAAATGGTATCAACAACGGAAAAATGATCGAAAAAATTGCTTATCTTCAATTTAAATTCGTATAGATCTGAAAAATTTGTTCAGGGCGGCGTTCATTTTCTTGACACCACCCGGAAAAATTATATTCAGCCATTAAAAACTATGTATTAGAAACATAAAACACAAAAGAAAGCATAAAATTTAAGCAAAAAGTTTTTTATGAACTCGGTCTTCCCTTACTAAATGATATTTTTGTTTTATTTTTTCTTAAATGAATGTGTTGCGATACAAAATATAGAACTTTCTTATATTTAGCTTAGATCGATTTGTTATAAAGGAAATTGCCTATAAAATGGTAGTAAATCAAAATTTAATCATCGTCATTGAAGCGCATGTGTTTTGGTTTTGGTGCCAGTAATTCTTTGTCGGTGGGTCGTTTTTCATGTAATCCGTGTCGAATGAATCGACCGGCCGCACCTTTGTCCAATACCGGTCGTTTGGTTTTCCGTTCATAAATGTCCTTATCACGTATTATTGCTTGTCTCACACGCGATATTTCATTTCGAATGGGATTCTGTGAAATGTAAATAGATTTTTGTTGGATTAGTTCTCAAATGGTATTTGATGAATACGTAGTAGCTTCAATGCAAGAACAAAAAATACTCACCGAGTTCGTGTCAATGGCCTGGAGTTTACAGTACATCCAATACAGTGAGTTGATTGAATACGACAAATATAGATCAAATTTGACTTTTTCTTCCATGCTCAAATCGTCATAATTTGGGAAATCACATGCGGCCGATATTTGTTCATCAATTGCATCTAATGACTGAAATACAAACATACAGACTTCAACATTATCATTCATAAATCAAATTTCAATTCATTTTATCGATCGATAAAGGCAATCCCATTAAAATGTCGTAAATTTCACGTAAATTCTCACCTTTTCCAAATTGGTTGACTTGGTGATAAAATCGGCGTCATTGCGAAGTTCGGCAAAATCCATCGGTGGTCTTTTGGATATTTCGCTTTTTTCAACTTCCTTTTGTGTCATTTTCCTTCCAATTTGATTTCAATTTTTAAAAAAACTTGGACAATTTTCCAAATCTACTTGATTTGATGAAAAAATCTAAACAATTTCTTTAATTTGATGTTTAATGTTTTCTCTTGAATTGAAATGTGATTTTTTTTTCATCTGTCAAGCGTGGTTAGCGAAACGTCAATGTGAACTGTCAAATTCCACTGGAAACATGAAGGTTGTTCACACGTCCAAACGACATTCCAACAATTTGACATTTAAATTCAGTACCGAGAAAACATGTCAACAAACACGCATTCGACGATTTTTTTCAATTTTATTTTGATTTCTTTTCGGAATTTTATTTAAAAATTTAAATAAAAAAAATGTTTAAAGACACATTTAAATATTATAAATCAAAGTGTCCGCCGCCAACCTATGAAAAAGTCATCGATTTTGATACAATTGACAAAAATGTAAGTATGAAATCTTCTTCTTTGGAAACAATCTTGATTGTGTCTCTTTTTGCAGGCGGTAATCGTTCATTCACCGAAAAAGGTAAAAAATTCGGAAAAATATCGAATACGTGGCCTTTTACCAAGTGACAAATGGCAAATCTATGAACTAAAAAATCGGCCAGGATTGATTTTCATCCGAAATCCATTCACCGTACGGGGTCAACGTTATTGGATTGCACGGTGTTTACAAGACTATCCACAGGCTCCACATGTTGTCAATTTGAATGCAAAATATTTTAGCAAAAATATCATTGATGATTGGTGGCATGCATTACAAGAAACAAACGATGAGAAAGAAAAATGTCGATTAAAAAACGGAATGCGATGGACAACATTGGGTTATCATCATGATTGGGATACGAAAGTTTATGCCGAGGAAAAACGTCACAAATTCCCAGACGATTTGGCCAAACTTAATGCATACTTTGCCGAAGTACTTGGGTTGGGTGATTATTCAGCCGAAGCAGCCATTGTCAATTTTTATCCATTGGGAACCACACTTGCTGGACATACTGACCATTCGGAAAAGAATTTAGCCGCTCCATTGTTTTCAATCAGGTAAATCAAATTTGATTGGTGAAAATTTGAACGATTTAAATTTCCTTATGAAAAATCGACAAAACATCGAATATTTTCAGTTTCGGACAAACAGCAATATTTATGCTTGGCGGCAAGACTAAAGAAGAAGAAGCATCGGCTATGTTCCTTAAAAGCGGCGACATTGTGGTAAATTTTTTAACATTTTTTCATATTTTCAATCATTTAAAGGAAAAAAATGTGTTTCTCTTCAATAGTGCATGTCAAAAGAGAGCCGTTTATGTTACCACGCTGTGCCGCGTATCGTAAAGACGAATATTGACTGGGTGAATGCACCTTTAAATGAAATTGACACCACGAAGTACAGTGAAAACGAAGATTCCGAGGAAGAGCATAAAAATCATAAAAAACAACGACTGACCTCACCAAGTGATAATAATGAATACAATGATTCCTTTCGCGACAGCCTTTGGAACGAGATTCAAGATTCCAAACAATGGAAGCCATTTGCGGATTACATAATTGATTGTCGTATCAATGTGAACGTACGCCAAGTGCTGGAACATGGTGAACAATCTCTGAACTTGTAATGAACCACAACAAATATGTGTGTACTGTCATTTGTTGATGTTTCTTTTGTAAAAATTTACTAAATAAAGATTTATTTATTGGTTTTAATGTAAATGTGGTGCGGTTGGTGTTATTCTTCTTTATTTGAATTTTGTAAAGCTGATTAGCATTCATTGAAATAACTACTCCCAAAAATCAACAGTCATTAGAAGGTTTTCGGTAGACGAAAGCCACAGAAAAGTCATGTGCTCTTTTCTTTCAATCGACGTAAGCACTTTCAAAAAGCATGAATTATAAATTAATTTAAATAAAACACTCTGTCTGTGTGTGTGCTATTTAGCATAAACATCCGTACATCGACTGTAATGGCAAAACAGTCAATGTAAACAAAAACCGATAGCTTACTACTCGAGCTATAGAACAGTTCCTTATCAATTTTATCTGTAAATGTGCGTCTAATAGATTGTCATGAAATGAAAGATGGTCTTTGTAAGCAAGAAAACTCGGCTAACGAAAATGTATGCAAACAAAAATGAACGAAAGCTAAAGCGAACTACCAGCGAATAAGAAAATTAAAATCAAATTCAAGCACCAGCTCCTTTTGCGAAAATAGCAAGAGCAACGAAGAAGAAAAAAAAAGTTGTATACACACAACACTGTATCAAATTAACTGCACGTTGACTACGAATACATGCTCGTTAATTTATTTGCATCAAAAATTCATGAATTTTAATTAAACTCATTAAATACAGTATTATTACATGCAGTATACAGTTGATAAAGAGTGGTGCTAAGATACACATCCACAGCGAAAAAAATAACGAAAAAAACAACAGTATTATGCAACCCCATAAAAACAGCAGCAACAGCAGCATTTTTGATTCGGTACTTGCAACAAACAAAATGGAGATAAAGGAAGAGAGAGAAAAATACACCTCTTGAAATACCATCACGATTTTGAAATGGGGAATTTTTTTTGTTTCGTTCGCGTTGCGTTCGTTATCTGATCCGCCACTGGTATTTTAATGCGCATTAAAGCGAAGGTGGCAAAGCAATTCAACAAACGAAAATAATAATAAACAAACAACACAAATCTTAAAAGAAACAAATGAAAAGATACATCACGAAGAAATGTTAAAATAAGGGAAACGCACTCATCCCTCCCGACTATTTTTTTTATCGCTGGCAAAAGTCGCACACGTGTAATTGGAAATGGCTCGAATTTTCACTTTACGGGAGAAAGATATTTTGAGCGGGCGTCTGAACGCTTTCAAATGAATTGAAATTATTTTGTATTCAAGGTTAGACAAAATGGGAATAAGATAGATTTTAATTCTGAACCACCGTGTGATATAATGTAATGTATACCGACGTTTGAACCGTTTAACGTAAGAATCATTTTACCGTTTTGTGTGCACGGTGGGCCGTGGTGGTAAGCAATAGAAACCAAAAAGAATTACGACAGTCAAAACATTTAAATGTATTTGCATAATGGAAATATCGAATCGCAAAGTCACACCGTTTCAAATTGTCGATGAAATTATTTTCACGGTTCATCGTTTGGCAAGGGTTTCGATATTATTTAAATTCGTGTTGATGCTATGTCATGAATGCACAATTATATGGTGAATGGATTGAAAATGTTTTACAAGAATTGGCGAGTACCAAAAACAGTGTGTTTACCACATTTTAACGAGTATTTGAATACACCGAAAAATACCGCAGCCATATTTTCAATAAATACTGTTGTATGAATTGTGAAAATAATTTTCAAAATTGTAAAGGTCGTTTTGTATTTTTTTCACCATTCAATCCAAATCCTACGCTTTTTCCGTTTTTTTGGAGATCGTTCCTAGCAAATCGAAAGATAGTTTTTCCAATTTGTAAAGGAGTAGTTTCTAAATCCATTCTTCAGGGTTAATCAGATCCCTGGTCCGAAGCAATGATTCAACTGATTGGGTACCAACATTTATTTGACGCTTAAATTTGAACATAGTACACACACAAAACACTAGTATTAGAATTGTTTAAATGTGTTGGTATATTGGAAATTCACCAACATTTGTCATGTGTAGAAATTATTTCACCAGAAATTAAAGGACCCTACCCAGTCTATGTATTTCGGATGGATATCCATCCGAGATATTTTAGAATATCTGGATATTTAACGCAACTGCACAGAGCCAGAGCTGTGTGCGTCGCACATATAATCTACGGTATGTCGCTACACGTAAAATACAGACACAGTGTGACTGTGTACGTGCGGCACTTGATAGACATATACGTCGCGACATACCGTAGATTCTATTTGCGACGCACACAGCTCTGGCGCTGTGCAGTTGCGTTGAATATCCAGATATTCTAAAACATCTCGGATGGATATCCATCCGAAATACATAGACTGACCCTACCTTTTGTATTACATCTCATTATTTGACCGGTATTTTTGATACTGAAATTGTAAGTACATATTCTGGACCAGAATTTCTGGTATATTGAATTATTCGCTTTTGTTCAATTTGAAATTTTAACGTCTTCATTAAAAAATTAGGAAAAAAAACAATTTAAAATTCAATTTAACTTAAAAAGTACACATGTCCTAATTTATAATTATAAATAAGTCAAATTAATTAATTTCAAATGGTATAGAAAGCACATATATCAGGTGTATAGGATTTTTTTCGGTCTTATTGTGCTATTTATTTTGAAATTTTAACGTACATTTTAATAATAATAATAATTCTTCGTTTATGCTTTGAAGAAGGTCCGCATAAAAGAGAATACACAAAAACGATATTTTCGAATACACGAGCGATATGTGAAAAAAATAACGACTTTTTCCTAGTACTTTTTATTTTTTGTTATAAGAGTTCAATAAAAATAATTTTTTAAATTAAAAAGAAAAATATATATATTTTTTTAAATCGACTTAATAGTGAAGGCGCTAAAATTTTATTGAACTGTGGTAGTAAGCAATAGAAACCGAAAACATTTAAATCTATTTGCATAATGGAAATATCGAATGGCAAAGTCACACCGTCTCAAATTGTCGATCAAATTATTTTCACGGTTCAGCAAGGGTTTCAATATTATTTAAATTCGTGTTGGTGCTATGCCATGAATGCACAATTGTATGGTGTACAAATATTGAATGGATTTTCAATGGGCGAAAAGGTTAAGACTGAATGAATAAGTCGAATAATTTGTGTGCATCTGACGGCAAAGGTAAGAAAATGTCCTTTCATAGGAAAGAGTACATTTTCATGAGGACGGGGCATGAAAGTAATTTTGCACCATTGAATTGAATATAGTTTAAAGAAAACGCATAAATTCAAGCGCAGCAACAACAAAGCGATTTCCTTGTGATTAAAAAATTGTTCATTCGAAAAAAAACTAGGCCACAAATAGATTTCTGTCAATATCATACGGCAATTTCCATAAATTGACGGCATTTTTCAGACATTTTATTGGATCGTTAGTTAGTTCAAACCAATTCACACGAAATTTACCTTCGACGCAGTTAGTGCTGGTGTTTTCGCTGCTATTTCCTTCGAATCGTTTGTTATTTGCCTTTCAATTTCAGATGCTGCTCAAATCGAATGTATAAATTGTATGTGTGTGGCTTTAAGCGATAATGCAGGCACAAGCAAATATTTTCTAGAAATATTTTATACATGCAAAAAGCAAAAGCAGAAAAAACCGACGATTTTTACTCGTAAATCTTCACAAAGCACACTATGTGCGCATTGGTGAGAATCACTTGAAATGAAGAAAACACCACCATTAAAGGCGGTAAAATGGTGAGAGCGTGAAAGCTTTCCAATGTTGCACCAAAGTAAAGACGACGGCGAAAGAGCGTGAGTGGCACACAAAAAAAAACTAACTGAATATGTTTGCGAATATATCCCGGCTAAGTGGAGCATTTTATAGTGTCTTACACTTTACCGCCGTTTTACTTGAAACTTTTTTTTGGCACCGAAAAAAAAACAATTCCAAAAAGTATTCCGACAGTAAAAATGTGTGCAGCGTAAATGAGATGGCTCTTGTAAAATGATGTAAGCTGAAAAATCCCGAACTAAATCTGGATGATGAAACGACGAGTCAACGACCAATGCCTATAAGCAAGTTTGTAGTTGCTTTACTTTTTTATTACTATACTAGAAACGATATAAACAAAATGTCGAGTGCAAAATGCAATACTCACGCTTTTCGTCGACACTGTTTATTCATTTCCTTTCCTTTTTTCACTCGCCTCGTTATTGTTCCGTTCGGGTTTTTGCACCCGAAATCGGCTTCTTTCTCATTTCATGTGTCGATGCCATTTCCTATTCAAGCGTTCAATGCTTTTGTTCTACGACGTTTCCATCTGCCCGAGAAACTGTCGTAAGTGTCCTTAAGAGACGAATTTGTTTCACAGCTTTTATTCTTTTATTTTCATGCAGTCGAATTTTCGCTTTCGTTTTTTCCACGTGATTCATGAGCCTTCTGTGTATTGGCCCATACATACTTCGATGGTACTTTATGTTTACGATTTTCACAACAAGAGAAATTGCAATAGAGACAGCAAAAAAGACAACTAGAAAAGCCATTGAGCCATTTGCTGCTATAAATTGGAGTGAGAAAAAGAAGAAGATTTCGTTCCATCGAAGATTTTAAAGGACGCATTCGAAGAGATTTGGTAATCAAGGTACATTACAATATTGCCATCCAGCGTCGAATTAAGAAGATATACATGCAACATCAATTGTGATAGCTGTTTTAGTTACAGATTTTACACCATTGTACATGATTGCTTTTTTCGTACGTGATAATTGCAAATTCAAACATTTTCCAAATCCGAAATTTGGTGAATATGCATGCCGCGAAGAAGATTTTGTCTGACATGTAAAGAAGCACAAAAAAAAACAATGAAAAATCAAAAAATATCAAAAGTGCGCCATTTCCATGTTTATCGAAAAACCGAAAACTTTAAATCGAAAATGAACCGAATATCATAAATTTTGCATGAAAATATTGTATTTCACGGAAAGTTAAATGCGCGTTCGTTAAATAGAAACTTTGAAATGTGGTGACGGTGTTGTGGTTGTTGATTTTTTTTTCTGCGGTTCGGTCAACGAGATTGTCAGAATTGATGTCATGCTCATTTTCATGTTGGTCGTTTGACGACGAAATATTATCATAAACAGAAATAATCATAATATCAAAAGAGCATTTACTTTTGTGACAACGTTAATACCGCCACAAATGCAAACATACAAAGCTATTTAATCAGACTTCGAGAAAAACTTTTAATTCCCAACGGCGTAAAATGTATAATGTATACGCTTCTACTATGGCCAACTGTTAAAAGTTTTTCCTCTTATTATCTCCATTGTCATTTTCATCTTCGGTTGTTTTCGCTTCCCATTTTTTTCCAGCTCGACCATTAATTTCATTCTTCTTCAGAGGTATTTTCGTGGTATTTATCCATCTATTTTATTTTCAATGTGGCTGTGTGTGTATGTTCTTATTCATTTTATGCTCTTTTGTCTTTGACACTGTTTTTTTCGAGTGACACATTGCTGATTTGTTCTTTTCAACTTGATGCAACTTTGTGAACTTCTTTGACGAAAATCTCGTACTCTGGACGTCGGTCGTATAAAATCAGAAAAATTCAAAGCAAAAACTGCGAAGGAATTAAATTTTCTGCGGATGTCGTTAAAGTATTTGGTGGATTTTTTTTACATTCATGACAAGAAATTATGATTTGATCTTTCGTTGGAGAAGAAAACAAAAGTTTCCTTGATGAAAAATGAAATTCAAGCTTTAAACACTCACATTGTATAAAAAGAACCATAATTTTAACCACAAACCAACTCAAGTGAAACAAAAAAAACACAAATGCAAAGTAAATGAAGGTAGAAACCTGATTGAAAGATCTTAAGCCACTTGATGGATTATTTACGAAGAGGTACCTTTGATTGTGTGCACTTCTTTTTATTTGTAAACTTTTAGCATTGGGAAACATTGTGGTATGTGATGGGGATAAATATATTATTATAGGCGACTTTTTTCGGCAACATTTTTGTCTGAAACGTAAAAAAATTATTAAGTAAACATTCACATTTTATTATTCGAGACTTTCGTAGTCGTTTTAATATTTCAACAATCACCGGTAGACGGGTATAATGTTTTGATGGATTATGAGGAGTTAACCAAGTTTATGCATATTTTCGGAGATTTTGGTCACATACATATGGCTAGTGACGGCGCCTTTCCAAGTATTTCTATATTTTGCCACATTTCTCTGTTTTAGCTTATCAAAAAATGATAAATTTTCTTTATTTTTTTTTTTAATCTTATCCCGAGCTAAAAAACCGCTTTTTCCAAATCGAAAAAATGCAAATGTCTTGTAAAATCGACCAATCCACAAAAAAGGGTTAAAAAACCTGAGATTCGTTCATAAATGATTTGAGTTCTCTTTCGCCATTATTTTCACTCACCTTTTCATTATTTAAGACTCATTCTCATATTTACGAATGTAGACGGTCGGAAAAACTCCACATTATCCACGGCTTTTCATTCCAAAGACTTTTATTTACAAACAATTTTCATAAATGTTAGGTGAAGTACCGAAGAAAGCATACATTTCTTTGGGTGGGAAGTAGAAACGTACAATAACTGAAGAGCATAAATTATTTTCAATCCTTTTTCGAGATATTCGAAAATGCGTTAATAATCTATTAATTGCGTTCACATTCTTAATTTGAACTTTAAGTAAAATTCAGTTGTTCTGAACGACCTTTTTTACCTTGTGTACCAAATAAAATTGAATTTAACGAGAAAAAATCCATTCACTCGATTTCAAAACGCAATTAAAGCGCAAACAAAAAATTAAACCAAAAAAAATCTTAATCCGATCGTTGTTTCTAAAGAATTTGTTTTTCGAAAGTTTCCAAAGAAAATAATCTCTTAAAATTGCAAAGAAAAAAAGTGATATGGAACAAAAAAGAGAACTCTTTTACGTGAATTGTTTTTTTTTAAATAAATAAATAAATATTCATTTATGTGGTTTAAATGTTTTCTCGAGTCTCTCATTTTATTTGGATCGTGTGTTTTTCTGCATTCACTTCTTTTCGTGCATTGTGTGTTTTTTTTGTCTATGCTGTCGTTAATTCGAATCTGTCTATCTGTCGCAATTAAGGTAATAAAATCGATAAAAATAAAATTTAGTGTTCACCACATCGACCTCTATTATATGGTTAAGTGTACCAATTCGCATCAATGATGGGTGGTCGAAATAGGCAAGTCACCGCATTCGCATTTGCATTTGAAAAGTATGTTGACGGTTAAATGGCAGCGATAAAGTCACATTTACCGATTGTCGTACCGATTTAAATGGAAAGTTTAGTGTTGCCATCAAATCACAAGCAATAAAACTTCCAACTGAAATAACATAGAGAGCGAAAAAAGAACCAAACAATTTTCTTAATTAAAATGGTTTTTTTCTTCTTCTTTCGTTTCTTTTGTCACTTGTGTAAGATTTCATTACTTCGTCGTATTAAAATCGGCGAAAGAGACAAAATGGCAAGAATCAATTGCAAAATGGCATGGAAAACTACATACAATATAATATATGGTGAATAACACGAATCCGATATCGTCGAGATTAAGTGCAATGGTGAAAAGTGCATGGCTTCGTTTCAGTAGTAAATCAAATGATTTGTTGACGCCAAATAAAAATTCAATCAATCCCCATCGATAAATCGGTTTGCTATTCGCCAATGCTTTCGACTGCCACACGATTCGCTTTGGTGGCGCATGAATTCATTCGATACAAAAACAACAAAAAAAAAAACACAAATTTACGGCGCACATAGAGCGGCTAAGTTTGCTTTGAGAATTGTCAACAATCGAAAGATAGAAATGTTGTGATATTGGAACATTGGACGGTTTCGACATAATAAATCGAAAAGAGAAAATAAAAGAGTTTGTTTCATTGAAATAATTAAGCAGAAAATTCAATCAGATGGCATCTAATTGAATCGAAACATGATAGAATGGTTAATTAAAATAAATTCAAACGAACATTGACACAAAATAAGGAGCAAAAGAGACACAAATACAAAATAAATCCCACGGCACATGAAAGCGGCTTAGACCGAAGGCAAAAACTATGTACTGTGCTTATGCAGCTTTTTTGTTGTCGTGGTGCACGCCGGAAGAAAACCAATACATGTATTAAGACTTCAATGATGTGACACATTCTCTATATATGAAATGTGTGGAACGTGCAGGTTTTTTCTTCTTCTTCTTCTGCAATTTCGTTGTTGTGACATCGCAGTTCAAGCAACCGAATGGCTACTGTCAACCCGCGTCAGATTTTGTCGGCACAATTCAATATTCATTTATTTATATAGCGACAATTACAGATACGATCCCGCTGTCAACGATTACTTTTCATCCATTCGAATGCATTGCAATGTAACACAATGAATATGCATGTTTCATGCGGACCAAGTTTAATTGGCAGCACAGA
The DNA here is from genome assembly GCF_009176525.2 of Contarinia nasturtii. Classification (NCBI taxonomy): domain Eukaryota; kingdom Metazoa; phylum Arthropoda; class Insecta; order Diptera; family Cecidomyiidae; genus Contarinia; species Contarinia nasturtii. The sequence continues at coordinate 18,696 of NW_022201602.1, forward strand.
GCATTCGAATGAATGTGGCTGAGCCATGCGTTTACATTACCATTAAATTTCAATGGAAAATCTGAAGCGAACATAGGCCACCATCCATGTCAGTCGACAATGACAACGACAACGACGGGAGATTATGGAAATTATGCAACAAATTTCGAAACATGCTATTAATTTCCATAAACCTGGAATTGCGCTCCTTCATTCTTTATATTTGCCTCAATGCACACATTCAAACATTGTTAAACCAATTAAACTTCATGCAATTTCGACAGGTGCCGCTTGTTAATTTCAATTATTTTCAATTGGGTAATGTATTACGTAAAATTTTGCATTACAAAAGAAAATCGATTTTTCTGGAGGCCATATCATTTTAAAGTGTTGAAAACTCTCATTTTCCGCAGTCATTTTTCTATTAGCGATTATCCTTATGTAATAGCATCAGAAATGAACAGCATTTTACCAATAAAGCCGATGACGAGAGTGATGATGGTCACTGGAATATAGAATACATAAGTTTTTGGTTGTTTTATTATGTTCAACGGCCGATCGAAATATTATTTATCGAAAATAACTCGAAACACACTCTGGACAAAACTTTTTCAATTAAAAAACTTTTTTCTCGCGAATAAAACGTTTATTATAACGTGTTCGATATCGCTTTATGTATTTGCCAATGTGTGATATTACCTCTTCCTTTTGGTCTATCCAATACGATGTGAGTCAGTGTGTGGGTGATGATTGTGCCTGTAATAATGAACATGATGAGAGAGATATTGAGCACGAATAAGCTCATCATAACCGAATATGAATTTTATCGAAGGGAAATCGATTTATGAAAGTTTTAATTAGCTTTTACCACTACTATCACCTAAAACTAATAATAAATTTTATGATAAAACGTGTATGAAATGATGATGGTGATGTTGATGAAAGAACCTTATCTAGGGGGTATCAGCATCATATATTTAAAACCGTAATGTCATCTCTTTTTTTTCTCTTTCGATTTAACTATTCATTCTTTTCTTGTTGTGCAAAACTTTTCAATACATATCATTCGCAATTATTATTGATTTCGTTGAGTGTGTTCACTGGAAAACAATTATATCGAAATCATATCTACTCGAAAACAAGTTCATCAAGCACTTGTGGTCATTACTTCGAAACGATGGCGAATTTATTGTTTGCTTGCAGAAATGTATCACTTTGCTCTATTTTTCTTTTTCATGTTTTTTTTTCGCTTCACATAATTTTCATTAGTTGTGTTTCGTGACTCGATTCATTGGAAACAACAAGAGCATACAATGCACAAGATTGGCACAAAATATTAAACGACATGTTTGGATTCTCTTGTGTGAAAAGTGTATAGAAATCACTTGCACACATCGCGTTGTCCGATATGAGTGACTGTGTTTGTGTGTGTGCGTGCCAACACACTCGACATCGATATCATAGAAAAAAGTATATAAATTAAATCCAAAGAGATGAAGAAGAGCACGAAAAAAAGCACACACAACTACTTCGGAAATCCCACTTTAGCTGTCCTGTATTTATTGTTAAGAAGCTATCAGTGCAATTCATCTGCTTATATTTCGTTTTTGTTGTTGTGTCGTCGCTTTTGTTGTTTCAAAGACTGCTGTCGAGTGTATGATTGAAAATCCATAAGTGAACGCAAAGGCACACAAAAAACGAAGATATTCACTTGGATGCGATGTCAACAGAATTTATGTCGACTTCTTCTTACTCTTCTCTCAGTGTGATCGTACTCTTTTTCTTTTCAATTCGGTCCATTGAAAAAGTCAACTTCGGTCCATTGGTTAGCCTCATTGTTTCGAAACTGCTTCGTTCGTTCGATATGATATTGTATCGATTGGAAGATTTTTGCAATGAAATTCAATCCCACTTAAGCTCTGTATGCCATCCCGTTGATAACGTAAAACAAACAAAAATGCCATTTTCGAACAGTGGACTCTATAAATTGTGGTTCATTTCGTGCCCACTTTTATTCGATTGCAGTTCGGTTTACCTTAATTTTGCCAAAATGGTTATGAGTTTTTGAGCCGAAAGCATTGAGCATCGAATTGGTTATTTGGCATATCGGCCACATAAACCATTCGAAATCTGTTGAACGAAACAATCGAAAATGAATTTTCATCGAATTAAAATGACAATAAAATGACGTCGAAAGAAAAAGTCCGAATCGAAAAAACTTGAAATTACTATCGGCAATGAGCTTTTGTTTGAATGGCTTCCTTTTGGAAACCAAGCGGAAACAATTGAATTGTCAGCAAAATTTAACTGCTCGATGATGATAAGGACAGATTTTTCAGTTAGTTTCACAATCATATGAATCCATACAAAAAGAATATCGAAAACTCGTTCAACTTCAAAATCACTTTTCCATTTCGGCACAGCAAGCGAACACTACTCATACAAACATAAGTTTGTTTCACACACCCAAAAAATTGAATTAATATCTTAACATTGTGTTTTATATTTAAATGGCAAAGCCAAAGAAGATTCAAAAGTTTGTCAGTGGGTGCATTGAATTTCAAGCGTCTTTTGATCTTCTGCATGAATATCAAACTACGAAACACAGACCCAAAGTTATCATACAAGTTTTTAATGGAAAATTGAGATAGAGAAACAGAGTGAGAAAACAAACGAACGAATCTAGCCCGAGCATCTTTTGAAATCGACATCTAGAGAGTAACATGAGGTCCTCAAATCCAAAATGCCTTCACTCAAGTGAATTTAAGTGACATACACGCCGACTTGAACAATGCTGAACTTATCAAACTATTTCCAAAGCACTTTTGCTTGTAAAGCAACATAAGTGTGGAAGGAGTGGCAGCGAGAGGGACGAAGAGCGGACAAGAAAAATACGAGCCTTTGATAATGACATAGCAAAAGATTATGACAAAAACAAAAAGAAAGTGACGATTTGGCAAAAAGAAGAAAGACCACAATATCCAAGTTGTGCACAGCACATCGAAAGAAAATCGAACATTTCAACACGGAATCGTTTGCGGTTTGAATGCGGTGAGAACGAACGGAAGCAATGGATGAAAGACGGAGAAAGAAAAGAGTATTTGCCTTTGTAATCATATTGCACTGAAATGGCAGCGCTTGAGCTTGACACATCAAAAACAATTAGGGTCAAGTGAATGGATGGCACTTGGATAGTTTTAAAACCACATAAAATGCTCTTTTCATTTTGCACACAAACTCACAACAATATCATCAAAGCAGTTTAGCATTAACGCCTTACATACAATGGCAGCAAACGACACACGAACATACGACACAAATTTTCTAAAATCTAATCCGAATAATATATCGGATGGACGACATGTACCCTTTTACAGCCATTATGAGCAACTCAACACCCGTACACATTACCAACTCACACAAATTACAATCTATTTGAACTTTTCGCTCAAATTAAGGAGATTTTGTGTGTCATCCACATTTGAGGACATTGCAGACAAAATCATGATACCAAACATTTTTATGGTTTCCTTACAATATTCTCATTTTCAAGGGGGAACTCCCATTTGAATTAGCGTACAATTCATTTTAAAAGTCATTAATTATTCACTTTTTTCGTGAAAAGAAAAAATGAATAAAAAATAAGGAAAATAAGTGTTTTTTTTGAAATAGAATTTGAATTGAATACATGACATAATTTACGTTTTTGTATAAATCAAGTTGATGAATGAGATAGGAACATTTTCAGCACCTTTTATATCGTTCAACAAATGTTAAACCATTCGACAAAACTGGGTCTCCCCTAATCATAAGTCTGCAGAATATTTGGTCATATCAATTTCCATTTAAATCGTACGAGTCCCTTACAAAGTCGTACAAATCAATTGTGAATTTTGTGAATGAAGCCAGCTGGATTAGTTGCCATTCCCCTTGTCCACTTTTTCACTTACATTTACACTCAATCGTAAACTGAGATTAATATTGTGAGAGTAACCGATAGCCACATAAATGTGGCAAAAATGTAAAAGACTCAAGCTCATTGAGTTTTCTGTCTCTGGGTGAACCTGCATAAATGACAACACTGCGATAAAACTTTGTGTTGGTTAATTTGTGTTTTTGCCATTTTGAATAAAAGCTCAAGCCTAGGACATGGATCTCATGATTGAAATGCTTGCTCTTCCTTTCTCTTCGTGCATTTATACATGCACTCAACACTATCCATTTTCAATTCAATGAAATTGTTATTTTGGCCAAAGCTAAATAGAAAGTTTCCATTGCTCGTTATGTCTTGACGTTGCGCATACCGGTCTTAATTCTTCATTGCAAAGTTTAATGGTCAGTCGGTTTTGTGTGAAACATTCATTGTGAGAGAGCTGATTTATATTATCACAATGACATAGTGCAGTACATATCTTGACATTGTGAACAATGAGTTTCATTTTACTAATTGCCAAAAGGGAATTTCAATCTTTGGCGCGCACACATAGAGAGATTCATGTTTAACACACATACACAGACACATGCACACTCATTGAAAATACAAAACACAAAATTTACAATGCACAAAATAAACAGATGCTTTGTGCGGTGGAAGTCGGGCATTCAATTACTTGGTTTTTAAATTAATTAAAGTTGAAACAAGAGGGCGATCCTATAGCAAAATCAAGATTGCGGTAACAGGCACATAAATGTGAAACATGAGTTTACTTCTTCATGAATTACTCGAAAATACAAACTAAAGACGATGAAAATTTATCCTTTTCGATTAATAGATGCCGGTTTTAAAATAATTTCGAGAAGAAGAGAGAGGAAAAAAAAACACACACTCGATCGAGAAGCAAAAACCAAATCAGATGTGTAACAAAAACAGACTGGCCATAAATTTGAATTACTTATTACTCGTTCATGCTTCTGGTTAATTTTGCCCATAAATGGCATCGACAAACATTGATTGTTGACATCAACTTGTCATATTAACTGCGCTCGCGAAATGCATTCAAAGAAATCCATTTTCATTTTTTTCCATCGAAATTTGATCATTCGAGCGAGAAAGAGATAAAAAAAAAACTACCAAGGTGATCAAACGTAACAATAATAATAATTGACATATTGAATCGTCTAGTAATAAAACGATGCAACATGGCGAAAAATGGCATAAGAGAGACGCAGAATGAATGCCATATTTTTAATATGTATTGAATGCGCAAGCATGAAAAACAAAACCAATAAACGCAATCCACATTAAACTAGGCATCTCGCGTAATGAACGTTTGCTTGCTGGTGCGCGCAACAATTTTTTTTCTCGTTCGAACGAAAGAAAAAAAAAACTGCAATAAAATCCATTAAAAGAGGCAGAAACAGGAAAAATAGCTGAACGACAAATGTGAGCCAACCAACGACATTATTGATTGGCATTAAATGGGATGTTGATGAATGGCTGTCAGGCCATAGCATGCGATACTTTGTGCTCGGGGTATCAATGTCAAAAGCATGTTTAAATTAAGAGAAATGTCAAATCACATATCGGCTGGCTCTTTCTTATTCGCTCGCTCTTTCGCTTGCCCATCATTTTTTTTTCACACAGAACCGCAAAACACCAGATACACTTCATATATTTTTGTAGCACTCAATAAAGGTGATCGGTATAGTTGTAACTATTGCACAAAATAAGAATCATTACCAAGTAATTAAGCGAAGATGTGTGTTGTTGTTGGTGTTTTCACGTTCATTTCATGTTGTGGCTTTTTGTTCTCGTGTGGCTGTCGTTTGAGAAATCATCCGATGATTGGTTCGAAATTCATGAAAAATCTCAACTATTCCGTTTTGTTGTTCGTTCTGTCAACATTGATTTAGTTTTTTCTCTCTTCTGCTTATCGTCGTGCTGCGACATTGATGTCGCACAGCAATGGGCCGAACTCAAATGGCTTGAAAGCATTTCAACATATCGAGCACATGCGGCCATACACAACTCGAAGAATGCACAAATTAATTAATATTTTTTTTCTTTCATTCGAATTAAACAAAGAATTACCAAGAAATGAACCCTTTCATGATCAACCTTCGATGCTCAGCGACTATCTCTCCCAAAGTACTGCCAAACGGAACATTTTTAGAGAAACGTTTTTTTCCCATTCATTCAATTTGCTTGGCGCCGTAGCAAAAAAATCATTTGGTCTTTTGTGAGAAATCAATTACAATTCGTATACATCGAATATTGCAAATTTTCGCATCGATTCAACGAAGATGGTTTTTATTCCAATATCACAGTGACAGAGAGCGCACATAATAGATATGCATCGCTTAACATAAATCATGTTCATCATAAATTTTACGCGCGTCGTTTCTCTCTATCTCTCCCCCTCTCTCTCTCTCTCTCGCTCTCTGCAAATCCACTCAAATCAGTTGACTTATAAAAAAAACAATTCTGTGTCTTTCATGTTCCCGTGAAATGATCATCGGCAAAAAGATGATAGATGATAATAATTTGTAATTACACATTTATTGACGCATTTAATCGTACACAATCTATGAATCTTTGAATGATTATGCGAAATGATTTGTGTTACCACATCGATTCACTCACTATCACGCTTGACTTTCATAAAACGTGCATCGAAAAAGATAGTTTCGTCTTTTTTCAACAAAATACAAAAAAATTTGCAAACAGCACGTGCAACAAATTTTTCTTCAGCAATTGTGTTAGCCAAACTTAGACGAGCATCAAACAGGATTCTTGTTAAATATAACGCTTTAATGGAGTTGTGCATAACTAAAGAGATATGAATATATGATTAACAAATTATTTTATGATTACGAAACGAAGAGAGAGAGAAAAAACACACAATTTTTGCATGCACAATGATGCGCGAACAATACCGTGAATGTAAACGAGCGTAATGATTTACCTATGAAGATTCGAATAAAAACAAACGTCGACGATGACGATGAAAAACCGAAAAAAACCAACGAAACAACAACGCATGCAATGTTTGGTCACATGCACCATAAACGGGATAAAACAAGCAAATAAAATATGCGAAAATGATTGCATGAAATCAATAGCTAAACGAACAGAATAAAAGGAGTTTTGCTCAAGTGGATGATGAAGTTCAAAAACGGTGAGGTAGATAACATACACAAAAACAACAACAAGAAGAACAAAAAAACGGTACGAAAGAGTAAAAGGCGTGCCGTGAAACAGACAAAAATCACTGCAGGGAGCTATCGTTAATTGACCATCATTCCTCTTTCAGCGCACACAAATTTCGCGCAATCAATACAATTTCATCATCTCTGTGGATGAGAGCACCATAAGATGATGATGAAGGGGTTTTTAGTGATTGTATTTTGAATGTATAGTTAAAACTCGAAAGTAAATTGATTTTTATTTTCGAAGGCTTAGACATGCAGTCCGAATGGGATTCGCTCATCAAATTTTGTGCTTTTCAAATAAAACAACATTTAAACACCGGGCATCAATTTAAATGCACCTTTTAGCACCGTAAAAGTGGTAATTTTAAATGGAAAATAAAAAGAATATGCCCGAAATTCCACTCAAAGTAGGCGCAATGAATCAAATGCTGTATTTAATTTGAGCATTTCGAAAATTAATTTTTGTTTATTTTCAAGGAATTTCTGTACTCTTTGATATTTGTGCCGAATGACTGTGTTTCGGTTTGTCACAGTTAACATCAGATTGCATATCCATTGCACGCTCTCCACTCTAGTGCATATATATGCACTCTGGCCGGTGAGTACGTTATTTGAATGCAGAGACTATGCAAGTATGTTTTGGTTTTTGTTTTGTATTCGATGACGATCAAACATATTCCATACACACTCTCGTAATTGTGTACGAAAAACCAGTGAAAACAATATCATTCGAAAATGAGTTTGTTTAACATTTATGCGCAAAAACTCGTATCTACAAAAAAATATCAGTTGCCGTCGCCGTATTGCATACACACAGAGAGAGATCATCATATAGTGAAAATGGTAAACGATTGAGGAGGCGCTTTTCCATTATAAATTATAAATATGGGCAAATCATTTAGCCGGCAATTGCCAATCTAGAATTATGAATGTGCACTGTGAAAATAAACCATAATGATTTGTGTAATGCAACAGCGCCTGGTCAAATTGTCTATACACACACAAACACACGTACCGTTCGTTCGTAAATTTTGGCTTGTGCAATTGAACGCTCGCGCATTTTAATGATCAATTGAAGTATAGTTTTTGTTTGTTGTTGTTATTAATATTGTTGGCTGTGGTGATGCCGCGCTGCAATTGCATTTAATCCTTCCAATTTTACCTACTTAAATGACAATCACATTTATTTGCCGCGCTTAATCAGGCATTTTGTTTTCCACGAATCATTATCGTTTATTATCGATTCCATAAATACAAACAGTCCGGCCCCGTTCAATTGGCCGTGTGTTCACGGCATAGTGCAACCAAATGCAACAACAACAAAAAATGAAATATATTTTAAACACGGCATTTGGAGGATAGCGTATTATTTAAACAAATATATTTTTGCCTTAATCGAAATTAAGATACTCTCCACATGTGAATCACGACCGCGCAATTTTTGCCACAAATGGTCTTGCGCCAAAACAATTCCACAAAGCATCCGATCTGCCATAATCATCACAATAACCATAACAATCTTTAGCAAATTTTATTTCTGTCTCTCTCGCGCGCGCTTTCGGTCCCTCTTTCCGCAATGAGCAAATTAAAATTGAATATAATTCACAAGTTTCGTGCAGTTTTATGTGACGGAGTCAATGAAGTACAAATTGATGCTGGTTTATTAGACCAATTGAATCACGAAAATGCAATGACAATTTCTAAAATGAATTGATCAACAATAACGGTTTAATACCGATGAAATTCGATCAAAATATATTTGGCCCTTCTCCGAAATGAATCCGCAAAAGTATCGTTTATCTGTTGAAACGACGAGATGAAAAAGTGACTTTTATTTTGATATCATTCGAATGTTTCACGAATTTTATATTGAATTATTTGATTTGTTTATATTTGCATCGATTGCGATAAATAAATTGAATTAACGGCAAACACAAAAAGGTCTCACCGCATGACCAACGTGAATTGGAAAAGGTCAAGAACATTTTTACATCTCGATTCGCACAAAAAAAAAAAACGAAATGGCACTTTGTCGTTTTACGCGCACAACAAGCGTTCCTTTTCGCCAGCAACGTCACATTTTTGCAGTTTATTTGCTTCAACACGAAGAAATATCTTCATTTCACTTACAGAAATGTTATTCTTTCGCAAAGTGTTTTGAAGCAATATGTTTTTCTTCATTTCTTTCCCCTTTAACCATTTCTCTGTCTCTCTCCACCGTTCAATTCGTGAAATGTTTAAATGTTGCGCACCCACAAAAATAATAATAACAACAAAACACGTTACGATAATTCACTCAGTTCACGACGAACCAAAAGAACAAAAAAAAATGCTTGCTTATTCATTTGTTGCATCAAACGTAAAAAGTATTTCACTATTTGTGTGGTATTTTAAAAATTGTCGCACTACAGGAGATTACTGTCGTGTGTGTGTATCGTCTTCGTTTGGTTCGTTACCTTCTTTCCGTTTGGCTTGTATAGAAGTGTGCTTCAAGAGACAAATACATAAAGAATTGGTCGAGCATTAACTAAAACATTGCATGGGCTAAAGTGCATTTGGTGCCCATGTTGATTGTGCATCGTTTGGTTGAAAAATCGCTGTTGTTTCAATGCTTATTTATTCAGTGGTTTTGCTGAATGCGTTTTCGTATAAATAATTGTGATGTTTAAATATAATTCTTTTCTCCATATTCCACAATTGTATTTACACCATTTTCATTGTTTAATGTCGAATAGAGCGAGTGAGATAGGTTGAAAGAGAATGAGAGATGGATTGGAATTAGTTACACTGTTGTTGGTGTTGTGTACGCATTGCACTCCACTGACCGTTGTGCCATTTTAAATGACTTCACATGTAACATAGCACAGCTTCTTGTTAGAATGCAATATATCACCTTTGCACCAACACCTCGAACGTAGCTACTTGGTGCACAATGCGAACATTCCGAGCTGCGGTTCGATGACAAAACTTGAACCCAAATGTGTCAGGCACTGAAAAGGGTGAACGATCTTTACGGTTCGCCAAAACGAAAAATGAAATGCAAAATAAAACCTTTCAAACTATGTAATCTCGCATTCAATTCATTAGCCGATCATTTACTTGATGTTAATCGACTATTTTATGTCATCAAATGTACAACTTTTTACGACAGTTCACAATTTTCATGTGAATGTCAGAAAAGGTTTTTTTTTTTCTTCTTGCGTTTTTATGAGTTACTAAATATCACTATCCTCCTGTGTTTAATGCTTATTTTATTGCCACAATCGAATGACGAAAAAAACTGTGCAACGAACAGAGAGCAGCAATTACATTGCAATCGAGATTTATTGCATATTGTCAACAATAAATCTAACAATGAATTCAAAATTCAATTAATTGTAATCAATTGGTATTGTGGAATGGTTTTGCATGGCGAATGTAAGCAACCGAAAAAGAGAGAGAGAGAGAAGAAACAAATACTTGAATAAAAGGCACAAAAATTGACTAATGAATTCGCTAACGCCAATGTCAACTCTGTAGTCTTTTTTTTTTGTTTATTATTTCTTCTCATCATGATTTCTTGTAAGATTTTTGTTCATGCGGTGTGTCACTGTTTGTCTTTACTTCTTCAACATATCATTTAATGGGAAATACTTTAAGTTGTCGATATCCAGCTGCTAAATTTAATAAAATGCTTCGATGGAAACATGATTTTATTTCTCTCTCCCTCTCCATATATAAATCGAAATTGTATGTGGTTGCGCTAGGTTGGCTTGCGCGCTCTGTTTGCAACCGTAAAAAGGAAATCTGTTTTTAGCCGAAATGCAAATGCCGATTAAATGTATAAAACACACAAAATATAAACAATGCGACATATCGAATCGTGAAACCTGTCGCATTTCATTTTTCGCAATGGATCTCGCTTCGTTTTATAATTTATGCATTTTTATTACATATTAGTTCTTCTGTGTTCAATATCAAAAATCAAAACAATAATATATGCATTTCTGCATAAAATATATGTTTATGATCGCATGAAGCAGAATCCATTTTCAAACTCGTTCGAAATAAAAACAAAAAAATAAATACAACTGACGTGCTTTATTAAACACAAATCATAAAATTTATTTATTATTTCTTTTTTTTTTCTTTTTCATCGCATTACTATTTGGTTTTGTTTCCTTCATTCTTCGGTGGAAATTTGTTGATAATAGCAATTGATACAGCTTTTTAGTGGTCAATTTTTATGATTGTGCAAATGCAAATGTCAAGCCAAACATGTTATGAATCCGGTATATGTTCTTGGATTTTATTTTATTGTCGATTCTTATTATTTTGTGGTTGGTAATTTGCGATTCGTGTTCATTGCATTCCACGAGTCAAACAACTGCAATTTATTTATCAAATGATTGAGCGAGAGAGATAGTGAGAGAGAGAGAGAGAGAGAGAGAGAGAGAGAAAGAGAGAGAGAAGGAGGGAGTGAGTGAAGCCGTTGGTGAAAAAAGTGCAAGCACATCGAGCTGGCTAAGGACTAATCGATAAATCATTTTCGACGCATTTATGACGATATATTCAGTTAACAGCTGGACTATTCATCTTTTTTTCTTGCTCTTTCCTCCGCCGTAAAAAAACATATCAATTAAGATGAAATGCTCGATCGAAAGAAACCAGATGCAATGATTCAATTACATTACTTTGATCAGCGAATTTTCAAGACAGCTAATTTTCGCCTCATTTACGATATCAATAAATATCCGACGCGATAAAATCAATGCAATTTATCGTCTTGATTCGTTTTTTTTTTACATTTCGTTACATTCCCTTTGAAAGTGATGCCGGATCACAGTTTTTTAATGTTGCACTTCGCATGAAAACATAAAGAGAAGAGAGCGAAAAAAAGTCAATAACGAAAAGTCGGAAGAAAGAGATGATGCTCATGATTTATGAAGGATTGTTCAAACTGTCAACGGATTCGATCGTTATGATTGATGACATTTTAAATGGTGAGTGTGTTTTCGTTCTAGATTGCATGACAGAGAGAAAGAGAGAGAGAACAACAAAATAAATAAAATAGCTTTGGACTGGCGTTAGTGAATGTATGAAATCAATTTTAAGCAGTGCAAACGTAATCACATCGCTCATTTCGTACATTTTTCTTTTTCATATCATTTACAGCTGATGTTTACGTTCAATCCAGAAGTTGAACGAAAATGAGAAGCCACAGAAATGATATACAACCAGAGGACATCGCAAAAGCACCGTTTCACGTGAAAATAGCACGGTTTCGCCAGAATTTGATCATGTTTTCACATGGTAATTTCACAAAATTCAATAACCAGCATTTAACAAGAAATTAATTTTAAATGATGATGAATTTTTTCGCCAATTTTTCGATTGTCCATTCATTTCTCATGCATATTCGGCAATGCAATGCTAAAATAATGATAAATAAACCGTCATGCAAGTTGTAATCGATCTTATGTGTCATGTAACATTAAGCTGAAAAATGGCATTAATTCAGTTCTTTTTCCTGCTCATTTTCATGAACATACCAATTTTTCTGATCGATTTTGGACACATTTTTCATTCTTTTTTTAGTAAAAAGACATACATGTATCCGTTTCTTGTGAATTTCTTCGTAAGTTGTGTAATATGATACCTGTGACGCGCTTACATTTATTGTTAAGTGCTTTAAGCAAATAAATGACTTACAAGTCTTAGATGCATATCGCATGTCTCGAAGAAAGTTTCGTATCAATGTTATGCTCTGCGTTGCGAATAAAGTAATATACAGCTGCATATATGCCTATGTCACGCCCACAGTTGTCATAAAATCGTCTATACTGCTCAATTTCGCTAAAGAGGTCTGGGATTCACAACGGTGCGCGCAACACAAGAACAATGTGAAATGGAACCATATTGCAGAACATAGAAATCATTTGCATTCGCTATTAATGGCCGGAATTTCGTCGAAATCATTTCGATATATTCCACAAACGATGTTATTACATTTTATAATCCTGAATAATAGGAAAGAAAAGGCCTATTAACATCATTTCATTTTAACGATCAGTATGTTTAGTACATTTGCAATATAAACCTCTTTAATACGTACCAAAAAAATATCGCTTTTTTGCACTTTTTCTATTGAATCCACATATTGAACGTTGAAGATTGAAATAGATAAGACTGGTGGAATAATTACATGTAAATTGTTTGTTTTACAGGCAATCAATAAAAATGTGATGCCGCTAAAAAAGTGACACAATGAAAACATTTTATGGATTTTCTACAGAATTTTTTGATCGAAAATTGACGAAATAAAACAGTCAAGGCGTGTGCCTATCGATTTTATTCTCAATTTTTTATATGTTTTTCGATTGATTGAATTTTTAGCATTTATTTCAGGGAAATTCACTTTTTTATGGTTCAACTTTTGGTGGATTAACATGTCATGTTCGAGCCGGGCATTTATGAAGGGAACAAAATTCATTTTTCTTTATGAAGAAATAGGTTTTAACAAACAATTGTCTTTTAATGATGATATGAATTGTTGTAAATGGAGTTTTGATCGACAAACAGATCGAGAAATACAATTCACATTCTTTTTGCAAACATTTCAACGACGAAAAGAAAGACAAGACATGGAAGAAATCCAAGCGACCGGAAAGTATGAGTCGACAAAAACTACAATTTTTTTATGATGTGTGCCTCCATATTTGATGTGATTGCAATGTTTTGGCCAGGTGATGATGATGATGCAATGTAACCATGTCGTCTCACAAGTATTTGAACCAACTGAAAGAGCGAGAAAGAGAGAAAGAGAGAGAGGGGAGAGAGTGAGCAAAAAAAGTTGAAAAGCGAAACCAATTTTAAAATACAGTTGATGAGATATCTCTGGCAACGACAGCTCAACAATCGATGATTTCATTAGTGGGTTGGCACATGACTGAGTTGTTGACTGTAACGACTGTTGGTCGACTCGATATAATTGTGCGCTTCATTTTAGATTTTAAAGTTGCATTGTACGATTCGACTTGGGTGGTAAATAAAGCAATTTTCAATTTGTATTTTGTATAATTCGTTCGCATGATTCGTATGATTAATATTATTAATATCATCATGTGTTCTTCTCTGTCGACTTTTGCCTTTTTTGTTTGTTGTTTTTTCTTGTACGACGAGGTAGTTGCTGTTTTTTTTTCTTCATACAAACCAAAGAAAGATTATTGGACGTATATGTACCAAATTTGCAATTATTACCATTGGCCGTGCAGAACGCATGCAAGTGCTTAATAAACAACAACAATACGAAAAAAAACTGCATTACTTTTGTTTTCTGGGTATATATTTTTTCCGCCTCTTTTCAATTCTCGTTGCACATTTTTATGTTCATATGCACACATCGTGTGTGCTTATGACGACGTTTCAAAACCGAAGACCAAACCTACTTTTTTCTGTTGTTCTCTCTCACTTCTCTGTGTAATGCATAATGCCATACAAGGCTCTGATTTCAAAAAGATTGGAATGCATAATTTGAGCCTTTCATTGAATCTTCACAGTACCTCACTGAAACATATAAATATGTTCGATTTCAATGCTACTGTTCAATACAAAAATGGTTTGTATGCAATACGTTCTCCATAAATAACCTGAGCTACCGTAAAACATAAACATAAAACATAATTACGCGCACGCATATTTGCAATTGCCGGAGCATTGCACCAGCAACAACACAATGTGAACGTTTTGGAATGGCATGCATACAGAGAGGAAGAGTGAGAGAGAGAGAGAGAGAGAGAGCGAAGAGCTTGATTAAAAGTGGCTGCTATGGCAACATTAAGTAATGCATTGTTCTCATACAATTGGAGCAATTGCAATAAAATTAGATAGAGAAAACTCTGGTTGGCAGATGGGACTTTTTTTTCCATGTTTTACATTGAATAATTCGCTTCGAGTAAGATTTTATCGTGAAGATGAGAGAGATAGAGAGAAAAAAAGGCCATTATTAGCGCCACCCGGATCAAGTATCAATAAAAAAAGACATGGAAAAAGGCACATAAAATAACCAATCCAAATTGGAGCGTCCAATTTTCTGTGGTTCAATAAAGCAATAAAAATGTCATTGTTTTGTGAAAACAACAGAAAAAACGACACATACATACACGCAAAGAAAAGATGGAAAAATAAAATGAAATGCAATTTCCCGATGCAGCTTTGACGATGATTCGATGATTGAATATTTAAATTATTGAGTTATTACAACGTTTTGTTTTCTACATTGATCAAAGCATGTGCTTCGATGCATTTACAGATATAAGCCACAAAAAATGCCACCCAGACGTTTTTTCGGAGTTTTTGCCCACCGTCCAACGAATACAAGAGTCAAATTATCGATTTTTTGCCATTGGTGTTCTTTGTTTTCGCATTGTGGTTGGCCATAAAACCCAAGCAAATTAATCCATCGATTTTGATACCATTTCCGAATACTATGCAATAAAAAAAGTAGTTTGGCCTTTTCACAGACAGTTCAAAAGGTCTTGCTATAGATTGACCTCGATTGATGTTTTTTTTTTGTACAAAATTTTTAGGTTTCGATGAACACAAACAACTAAATAAGCCACAAATAAATGTTTGAACAAATGATTATTTACAGTTAAACAATGACACCCAGCGGCTATTTATTTTCAATTTTTGATGGTCTGTTTTCACGAACCGATGCTTGCTCATTGTTTAGTCTTCAAAGAAGGTCATCCATCTTCGAATGTACCAAACAGAAAGAAAGAAGAATAAAATAAACAATTATCGAATGCATGTTGAAGAGAAAAGAGCAAACCCGTATGATGAGGTTCAATTTTAAGTTCAAATCTGTCATTACATGCTAATGATGCAAACGCACTCGCGCCAACAAAACAGTTAAGATGTTAAAGAAAATGTTTCAATAAATAAACATTAATAAATCCATTATGGTCGCTGCCTTATTTGTATTCGCGCTTTTCGTTCAGATCACACAGCGTCGGCTGAATAATGAGTTTTTCCATACAATTTTTTCACTTGCGCACTCTTCCTCTCTCTCTCGCTTGCTGGTCTCTACTCATATCTCAAAAGAGCAAGCAATGTGACTGGTCAGATATAAATTATCTAGAACGCAACTCAGAAATGAAATCAATTCATACACATATTTTTTTTCCTTCTCGATTTTCTTCGGTTCGTCTGCAATGCGAGCAAAATGCCAACGAAACATGTTCTTACAACTAATAAATTTAGTTGGGCATGATGGTCAAGATAAATCGAAAACAATCAACGCACTGCAGGTAATCACCTCATTTATTATTTGTTATGCATATATACCATCCAATACCTTTTTCACTTATTCGCAACAATTCTATGTCGATTTACAATGTTTGACTTTGCCATTTCGCTTTCTCTCTCTATCTCTTTTTGTGGTAACAAGAATTTTGTTGCTGGTTTTTTTTTTTTTGGCTGCTGCTAAACTTTACAAAGTTTACGAAGTTTCCATTAAAAATATAAATTAACATTGAGAAAAAAGCACCCATCGTCGGGAATTCAAATGCTCTCAAACTCTAGTTTTCATAGTAGTTTCAAAGTAGATGATGGGAGTTTTTGAAATTCCAAATGTTTTGTGGCGTGCACGTGCTGAATTCTTGTGGGATGTTGAAAAAAATGTGTTTATCTCTTGTTTTGAAGTGAAAATATGTGAATTATCGTGCAAAAGACGACCTTCATTGTTCGGTCTCTCTCTTTTCTAAAATTTTATTTTTTTTCTGCAACAACGATTATTCTCCAACTGCTTCGCATTCGACGCGTACAAATTATCTCGCTCGAAAACTAACAAACATTGTTGTGGTTTTATGGCGGTATTCACTTTATCTACGAGAATTTGAGAGAATGATGGAGAGTTAGAGAGAGAGAGAGAGAGAGAGAGAGAGAGAGAGAGAGAGAGGAAAGGAAAATATAGAGATAAAATGTGGCCGAATGTGATCCAAATAAACAGAACTCTTTTTAAGCAAACATTTAACATTCACATGTTACGTTGAAAAATGTTTTTGCTGAAAATTATCATGGTGAAAATGATGGTGAACAATTTAAAGATTTCACAACAACATGTAAAAGGGGCAAATTGTTCGAATTTCAACAAAAAGTGCCATCGATTATTTAAAGTTTTTTGATAAAGTGCTACCTTTATGAATCGAAAATTCTCTTAGAACCACTTTGTTTGATTGCATTCGTTCGATAAAGCACGCTCATTAATAATTCACCATCAATGTGTCATGTCACTGATTTTCACCTTAATCACAATTCAACGACAGAACAAACAAAAAATCGACGAGAATTTTTGAAAATCACAACTCTCTCTCTGTGTGGGTGCGCGATAGAGAGTGAGTGAATTTAAGAAAATTGTAGAAATGATGTGAATGTGTCACATCTGGTAATGTGCAAATGTGCATAAACTTGAACATGTAAATGAAATGAAAGCTTTTAATGCAAAATAAAAGGGAATCCATTTCATATGTATGCAGATTTGCGAGATCGAGAGAAAGAGAGTGAGAAAGAGTTTGCATATTTGCCATCGTCACGGGCTTGAATACGTGAGCGCTTGCTACTAGTCGATAAAGAAACATTTTATGAATTCATATATGTCGTGCTGCAACAGACATGTGCAAAACGGGTGAATTTCTCTAGACAGTTTTATTTTCATATGTTCTTTACTTGCTCTGGATTTCTTTTTCGGGTGCTCGGCCGCCTCTGGCACAATCTGGATATTTGTACTCGCATCTAACACTTTCATCTTGGTTTCACTTTCTCGCCTCGTTTCCTTGTGACAAATCGTATTTCATTATATGCAATCCGAATGGCATACAATTGTTTCACATTTTCACACTCCTTTGGATTCCATAGTCGAGCGCGCACATACACACCCAACTCCGCGATATGAATAAATAAACGTGGAACCGAAGCTATAAAAGAAAATTCATCAAGCATACACAAATATGTAGAGTGCAAGCACCGTAAAATGCTCGGATTTTTCACCATTTTCATTCATACGGATAGCTTTTATATGTAAAACGTTCATTTGTAATTCCGGTCGCTTTTATCCCCATTAGATTTTATATAAATATCTAGATGCGAATGATATGAAACTGACGTGGATTAAATCCTTTTTATTCATATTTTTCATGTACAGCGATTGGGCAAAGCGATTTTCAAATTTTTTGCTTCAATCCACTTTATATGATTAAAAAGATATCTCAAGCACAATCAATGAATCTTCACGCCGAAATCGAAAATATTTCACCGAACTTTTCCAGTTCAATCAAATTGATTGAAGAGTCTTCGTTTGATTCTCTTTTCACATTTAGTCAACTAAAAATTTAATCCCAATGACACAACAATCGAAAATACTCAAAAACTACACTTCAAATTCAATTCCATCATACTTTGAGCATAAACATAAACAAACTTCCACGTATGCACAACATAAATTCTCGATAAATCACTGGAGCAACTACATTTTGATGATGGCATTTTGAGTATTTGCTCTACGGCAAGTACCGGTGCCAAATCTAGTGCGGTATCAACTTTGTAAGCAAACATTCTTCCTCTGAAATTCTCAACAATATAGCTAGTTTAGTACGAGGGAAAAAACCTAACCATATTTTTTTGGATTGTAACTTAGTTTGAAAGTTTTTTTTTTCCAAAAAATGTCCGTTTTTTTAAATGTAGTTGTTAACCTTGTTAAAAATGCTTTTAAGTCGAGATTGTTACTTAAAATCTGTCTTAAACAGACGTAAAGGATGACACGATTTTGTTGCAGAAATTCCCGATGATCACTTGTCCATCTTAAGCATATGCTTTGAATTGCAGCCAATCAGACAAGTAAGCTTCGTACATAAATTTGCATAATCATCGTGGATTTAATTGCTTATGTTGTAATAATAATTGAGCAATTATGTAATTACTGTCGATTACACAGAAAATTCACTTCTCTTCTTCTACCTTCACTTTTTTTTATCGTTCAATTAAAAATAGCCAACGACTTTGAGAGCACAAAATTTTGTTTAAATTAAATGAGTGTGCATTTTAAAATGCACCTGGATGTCTTCGATTAATCCATTTCAATTTGCTCCATGTCTTTGTTCTGTTCGAGTGTTATTGAAACATTTGAATATGCAGGCGAAAAAAGTGGCTCCACGCTATAGATACTCGATCGTTTCGTTTATTTTCAATGAATTTTATTCGCCCGTATAATCTTTATGAAAATGTCGATGCATAACAACAGAAAAAAAAGAAAAGCATCTATCTATTTGTACACACACAAAAAAAGCCCGTGGAGAGATAGCGTAAATATTATTTTAAATGACGCGCCGTAAAACATGCAACGACAAGGCGATTTCTTGTCGAATCAACCAAATATAGTAGGAGCAAAAGCAACACGGGCGCCGTAATAGATCGTACACACGCGAGAGGAAAAAAAAAACAAGAGCGCCCAGCGTTGTTATTGGGATTAAGAGTGGAGTGTTCTTTGTGTGTTGATTCATCATCGTCATGAATGGTTCGGTGCCGAATGCTGCAGCGGTGTAAAAAGGTTCTTTTTTTAGTGTAGACCGTTATCTAAAATTGCCAGCAGGAAATATTACACTTACACACGGTCATATCATCTGCATCTGCAGTTTGCATTTTATGTGGCGTTCAATCGTTTCGACTGCAATCATTGATTCGGTAGCTGAGAGAGAGAAAGAGAGGGAATGCATGCACGCATACGGCACATGATTCAAAGCACTTGGTCATCAAACGAACGGAGAGGAAGAAAAAAAATGAAGAGCAAACAAGCAAACCATAAACATACATTATCGACAAATGGCGTCCGGAAACGGTATTGATTTCATTTTTTTTCCTTTTACTCGCTTTCTCTCTTTATGCATCTCTCTTGCTCTCTTATCCGTTTGCCTTGACATTTTTTTTTTCTTGTTGAAACAAAAATTGTAAAATCACCCATCAACGCTATTAATTTCATCTTATTGACGCATTCGCATCGCTTTTTGGCAATTGAGCCAATTTCGCAGTGCAACGATTCCGAGTCTGCAAAAGACTAAAAAACACACACACACCAACCATATGCATTGGATAATCGAGTTAAAAGTAGTTGTTGGCAATGTCTGTTTGAGATCAAAATAAAAAGTCTTACGGGAGTAAGACGAACTTTTCCGCACTGTGGTAGTTGCGTATTTTATTAAGAAAGTTCAAAATAATATTTGCTCGATTCTTCAAGTCTTTCAAGCGGCGTAAAGTTCGAGACCAAAAAATATTTTTCAACTTTGGCAACGAAATATTCTTTAATTTATTAAGCAGAAGTACCCGAGAAAAGATTTTTCACACTTTCATGATGAACCCATTTGTACGACATTTGAAAGTATTCTATTTTCTAACAAAATACTATAAAAAATATGTCTGACGTTAATTTTGCCATAAAAATTATTTTTGAAACACTTTCCATAACTAAAGTCACAAAAAATTTGGATCTTTGTATGGGAGCCATGTCTGTATGCTATATAAATGGTGTGAAACTTTGAACAGGTTATTTTTTCACAAAAAAATAACATTCGTAGGGTTTGGAGAAATTTCAACCAAAATTAAGGGTACCTCCCATACAAAATATTCGTTTTTGAGCCAAAAATTTAAAATGTTGTATGGAAGGTACCCCTAACTTTGATCGAAATCTCTTCAAACTTTCAGAATGTTATTATTTTGTGTAAAAAATAGTCTGTGCAAAGTTTCACGTCATTAAAGTATCATACAGGCATTGCTCCCATACAAAAATTCAATTTTTTTGTGACTTTTACAAGGAAACTGTATTAAAAAATATGTCTGACGTTAATTTTGCCATAGAAATTATTTTTGAAACACTTTTCATAACTCACAAAAAAATAACATTCGGAAGGTTTGGAGAAATTTTAACCAAAATTAAGAGTACCTCCCATGCAAAATATTCGTTTTTGAGCCAAAAATTGAAAATTTTGTATGGGAGGTACCCCTAATTTTGATTAAAATTTTGATTAAAATCTCTTCAAACTTTCAGAATGTTATTTTTTTGTGTAAAAAATAGACTGTGCAAAGTTTCACGTCATTAAGGTAGCATACAGGCATGGCTCCCATACAAAAATTCATTTTTTTTGTGATTTTTTCAAGGAAACTGTTTTAAAAATTGATCGTATCTCAAAAATAACCTCAGATTCGGTTTTCTCGTGCCAAAAAACCCCCCAATACATATTTTTGAATGTTTAAGTCCACATTAAGTATGACTTTTGGACGAAAATTGGACTCTTTTTCATAGGTATCACTCCAGGCATGACATTTTTTCCCATCAACCAAAGTCGCTCAAAAGCTAATGATTTCTATTCCTCGGGACCCCCAATCATCCTGTAAAGTCAGATTTTGAATTAAGTTTCTACGATGAGCGCAATCTTGCTAACAAATTTTGCGTACGACGTACAACGTACGACGTACGACGTACGACGTACGACGTACGACGTACAGATTAACATAAACCATGCTCAAAACGGCCTGATTCGGGTTCGCTGACCTCAGAAACGTCCAGAAAACATGTTTCTGAAGTTTTCAAAATTTTGACCGATTACAATACTTTTCACCTTACACTATATGTGCGGAAAAGTAAAATGGCACCGTTTGATGTATTTCGTGTAGTTGATGAAAGTAGTTGTATGTGTGAATTATGCAGACTTTTCGTGCACTTTCAGATGGCAAAATGGCAATGAAATATGTGCTCAATGATGCTTTTTATTTCATTATATGATGGCTCAAGTTAACGTTACTTTTCAACGCCGCATATACACGCATTCAAATGAATAAAAACAAAACAGGCCAGCCTGAAAAACGAAAAGGAACGAAAAACCATTGTCGGCAAAATTTCTTTGATCTTCATTAATTTGCATAAAAACGCTTATAAATACACATAATTCGCATTCACATTCGCTAGCTCTCCGGCCTTTTATTCGTTTGTGAGTTCAGACCCTTTTACCACCGGCAACCAAATCAAACTACAACGACTTGTAATTTTGACGAAACGCGATCACAAAACAAAAACCGAAAGAGATGCATAACAATATTAAATAATAATGCTGGTTGCAACAACAATAAAATATGCTGCACACCAAACTGTGCACCAGGGAAAAAAGCATAACGAATTCGGAGGGCACCGGAGAATAAACCATGATCAAAAATGCCGATTTGTAAAGAGTTGCTGTTTCGACAAAAATGACGAATATGAGCCAAAAAAAAACGAGAACAAAAAGGATTTTCTGACAACGGCCCATTTCAATCACAACGCACTGTGCATTGACTCTTGAACGATATAATTGTGATTTAAGTGCAGTATACACAACAACAAAAAAAACGTTAAGCACGCGCACATAAAATTGCATTAAGTGCTTGGAATGTTGATTGAGCGCATATTAGATACATTGTTTCAAATGGGAAATGAGATTGAAACGATCCGTTTTTCTTTCGTGTGTGTGTGTATGGAAATGGAAGAGAAATAAAGAGAAATAAAATTCGTCAGACAGCTTGGACTTATGTGTATTTACCGACTTACTGATACTATGTCAATTCTAATTAAAATTCAGTCAAATTAGAATGGAAGTTGATGGTTTTTAATACCGAAAAAAATGCACACTTCATGACACTGATCTCCTAAAATACAAATAATCGCAGCCGGTTAACTTTGCATAACCGTCGTCTTAACATTTCGCAATTGTGTTTGAGTGTGAGCGTGTGTTGACGTCGACGACGGAACGGATTGCAAAACGCATTAAAAATTTCAATGTTCTTTTCGTTGTGCGACTTCGAACAAATGCGATTTTCATTCGAATAACGCGCGATGTCTTTGTTTGTTTGCATTACAGCATTATTATTACTTTTTATGTCGCGTTCTATTTTGGCTGTGCGGTATAAAAAGGCTTTTATTGTAGTCAAAATGTTTGCATAAGCTCGTGCGCTTTCCGAATACACATATCATCAAAATCATGCAATTATGTTAAGGGCGTCGTGGGAGTTCTAATTTACTCAAAATATACATGAATAAATTCATGGGCACAACTGAATCTCATTTTTTTTCTTTCATTTTCTCTCTCCCTCTATCTTCTTCGCTCTTACCGCTGCGGATGTGAATACAAACAGCACACATAAATCCACTTATTTCGATGTAAAATTGCAATGAATTTTCTCTTAATGTGTATATCGATAAGCCATGTAGAAATTCTCACAGAACCAAATAGAGACATCTCAAAAAGGAACACATTGACTCGCCTGCTTAAATGGAATACAATGGGAACAGAACCACACATCACACACACACAGCCAAAACATTTCAACAAAATTTCTAATGCAATACAATTCACGCGAAATCAATAGCAAAGAAGTGCACAACAAACAACCAAACAAAGAAAGTACAATGTGCCGACAACGTTTTATGCTGGTGTAAGAAGCGAAAAAGTAGAATGATACAACAAGTATACGACATACCATAGATGGATTTGCAAGTGAAACACGATTATCGTTCACATCGATCCGATTATTCTTTACGGTTTTTTTTCTTTTACAATATTTCTTGCGGGCATTCATCATCGTGCCATTCCATCCTTGGTGATCCGTCGAATCATCAAATCCAAATATACGCTTCCTTTTCCTCTTATTTGGAGTAGCGCCTGCACAGCACAACAAGAGAAATGCTATTCATTTTGGCCGCGCACACTATTGACATTGAGATGATGAATCTATCTCATAATCTAGATTTTTCGCCTCAAAGCTTCGAAACCTAATTAAATTGTCATGAAAATGCACTCAGTTTCGCTTGCAGCCAACATCAAACTCATTCGAAATGAAAATATCATCCGTTATGAAAACAGAACTTAATCCATTCAAAAAAAAAAAGTGCATAAGAACTATTCCGAGATGCATATCGAGTAACGGTCTTATTTCTGCTCATTTTTTGCACGAAAAAAAACAACATGAATCGTTGACATTTCCCAAAACCCACTATCTAAAATCGTTTAACAAAAATCGCAAAATTGGAACGAAAATAAAGCGATGCATTTTGGTGTGTCTGGGTCATAAACCGGTTTTGTTTCGTGTTGTCCGCTCATGATTCGGATCAAATATTTACCACAATGATATTGATTATCTACAGAACAATTTTATGTCCGCTATCATCTCCATTTAGGCATTAAGTCTTGTTCGAACAAATCAGTTGATATTTGTTGTGTGTGTGTGTTTTTTTGTTCTGGTTTTGGCGCATACGAACATTTTATACGTCATTGCAAGCGCCAAATACTGTTATAAAAAATTTAATTTTTTTTCATCATCTTGAATAAAATTGGCATTTAATTAAATTTCACCCAAAGGTCTTGCGAAAGGCAATCGAATACTTTCTCGGCACTCGCAATAAAACAATGATTGAATGAACACAGCATTTAATTCACTTAAACTGCACACTTTTTTACGCTCGTTTTGCATCCGCAATGAATTTAAATGCACCAAAAACGAATGATAAAAAATACACGCGAAGAAAACATGTAAATTTATTGTCATACCCTGTATTGGATGCAAATTGCAGCTGAATATAACATGGTAATTGTTACAGCACACAGATTTGATTATCACAAATGCAGCAACTTAATTCTAGAGTGGAAGAGAGAAAAAGATTTATACTTTTTTTATTTGACTTTTATTTATCAGAGCATTTGTTCACTGTTGAAATCGCTTTTTTATTGCTGTTCGCTGATGGAATTTTGCCAAAAAAAAATAACAAATAAGAAAAAAAAAACATATGAAACGGAACTGCACTGAATTGCAGATTATTTTGTAGCAAATTATGTTGAGTTCAAAAAAGTCGACAACGACGATGGCACAAGGACAGTGTTGGTCAATTTGGTTGTGTATTTTTATTTGAGTTGGCCAATTCAACTTTAAATTCGTTTGTTTTCGTTATTTTACATGGTATCGATGAATGAATTCGTGCATTAAACAAGATTCTGCTGTGAACGGTACACGATTTCCTTGAAGTGTGGTTGTCTGCTGAATGTTGAACATATTACATTATTTTTTTCACGAACAAGTATAATAAAATAAAGATATTAATTTAAATCATTCTTTGACATTGCATTGTCTGATTTATTTTGATACATTCAATGAAAAAACTGGATATATTTTACAATGTGCAATAAGATTAAATACGAATAAATAAGCATCAGTCATTTAATTTCGAAGTGAATAAAATGCAACGAATAATTTTAGACGAGATAGAGAACGACACAAGCTGTTTATACTTCGATAACCGTTTAGTTAATGAATTGGTTTGTTGGTTCCTTATTCCTTTTTTTCGTCTGCCGCTGTTACGATCATAATGTTCGGTATATTTGACTCAACTGGTGCGATTGTGTTCTTTTTCCCCTGCGCTCGTAAACTCTTGCGTTTGCGTGTTCGTCGGAGTCGAAGCGTACAACCCAAGCGAAGTGTAAAGTAATAGATCACCTCCACGATCGACAACATTGATACGCCCATGAAGAGACCCAACAAACCACCACAATTGGCCATAAAGTCGGTTAAACCATATAATTCGGATCGTTTTGACGTTATAAATTGATGTTCTTTGAAGAAGATCGACAAACGAGCCAACTCCGCTCTGAAAGTAAATGACACAAATTAAGTAACACAAAATTTCTTCAATGACAATATGATCAAACATACCCGGGAAATTCGTCCAGTGAACTGTTAAATGCTTGGAATAAACCAACCCAATCGAATTTTGCTTGTGAGATTTCGGCATCATAAGTAATCGATGTGCAAGCGGGCAGACAATTACAACCGGTTGCAGCGTTTCTCTCATTTTTCAAACCATCTTCAAATTGGCGTTCAAGCAACTTGTCTTCGGCGTCGTTGAAACATTTTATTTTATCAAAGCCACAAATTGACGTGTCTCTGTCTCCTGCGAATAAATATTGAAAATTATATTGAAATTGTCGGATTTATTTCGGAAATCATTACTTGGCATCGAGAATTTGACACATCCACATTCAAGCTTTGTGAAATTTGACAAACATTCCAATTCACCTAAAGAAAGTAAATTTATAAATAAAAAAAAATGTTTAAATTAAACAAATAAAATGATTTAGAGATTCACAATTTCGCTGCGTATAAACTTTAAAGAATCGTAATTGTCGTTCCTTGTTGAAGTAGCATTGTCGTCCATTTGGCGTGTAATCACGTAAACCCTCCGAAGTTGTGATCATTTGTGGTTTAACGGATACCAACACTTCTTGCACTAGTGGCACACGGAAATAATGTTTTGATACTTGTGGTACCTAGTAGTGAAACGATTTGAAATATAAAACCATAAATGTAACCTTTTTAAAGTTATCACTCTCACCTCTCCTGGCGTATGCAATAGAATTTTGAATCCTTGTACTGGTCCGCGGCACAGATATTCCAAGTTTTGTTTATACAGACGAAGCAGAGTATACAGACCTACTCTAGCCCCAGCTCCGAATACTCGATCTTTTTTTGTTTTCGAAAGAAATCATAACACAAATTTAAAGAAAGTACCCGGTTTGAATCTTAAATAAAATGGTAAATGTAATTTCCTACATGGATATGTATTACTATAATTCCCTTCGATGTCAATGTAGCCATCCTCCAAGCTCCAGTGTGTTGTACTTGGATTTCCCGTGACAATCTTCATTTCATCGGCCATTCTTTCAAACAGATTCGAAACATTATAATTAGAATGTGTTGGATCCGAAATTCAAAAAAGACTACCACATACTCATCAGTGTAAATGTCTCTTGAATTGAGAGAGTTAAATGTATAGCAAACACCTTCCTCAGTCAAAACCGGTTGAAAGCTATTCTCGCAAGATATAAAGTTATTACGCCATTTACAGTAAAACATCGTATCATTAAAGTTGGGTGCAACATCTTTGATTGTCTCATAAATTTCGTTTGTCGAAAAATTTTGACCCAATACAAAATTCTCCGCCAAATGTGCTTCACAAAGTTGAAATACAGCTTTCGATCGGTATAGTCTACGATTGTTGAAATGCAATTTATTTTATATATACAGATTTTACGCGTACTTACTCTTCCTCAGTCATATTGTCTTTGTTATTGGCAAGCAACGTATGGAACGCATCGGTTATGTTTAATTTGTCCATGTAGGTTTTAGTTTCAGGGCAAATGGTTACGGCTTTATTATTATAAGAAAGAGTTAAAGTTAAAAATATTTTAAGAAAGTATTAAGTTATTTCAAGAAAGAGTTATCGAGCGAGCAACTTTTTGCTTAGCGGGTATAGTATACAGTGTAATCCTCGCATTAATAAGGCCAAAAAAAAGGCCGTTGCTTTGTGTAAAACACAAAATGCGTAGAAAATCCATTTTTAGCCATTTCAAAATATTGGTGTAATGTCTCGTCCACACAATACTTTATCTATGGAAGAAAATGTGCGTCTTTTAAAGTCAGTGAGAGCACCGGCTAAACTTGAAGCTTATGAATCTTTGTATAAGCACATAAACGACAACCTTATGAATTTATATCCGGGTGCTATTGAATCTCCATTGTTGTCATGTTTTATTCAAATTATATATCATTTTATAATATCGAACATATAGTTTTCTTTTAATTCCAAACATTACCTGGAAACGGAATCATTGAAATGGGCGTTGATTTTTCCGCAAAACTCACAATAACCGGACTTTCATGCCATTTGATCCAAACATTATGAATTAAAAAGCCGCAAAGATAAAGCGACACTGCAAATGCAAACACCCACCAAATTCTATTTGATTGAATAGATTCAATTTAAATCATTTGAAATACATTTCCAACGCATGAGTTCTCCATAATAGACATGGTATGATTGAACTTACCGTTCCGTCCAATGACGTTTGCTGTCCGAAAAATATCTAACGCCATGGACACTTGATTCGGAAAAAAATTCACAAAGCACAGCCCAAGCAGCCTAAAAATCGCACACAAATTACTATTCTATTTCATAATTTCTCAAGCAATTATCATACTTGAATTCGACTTCCATATTTGATTTTTCGTCGAAAATCCATTTCTGGCTCTTCACTAGCAGCTACCGATTGTGCATCTGCTTTATCATCAGGCACGGCCAATTCATTTTTACCCCTTAATTAATATATTCAATTTTATCACTAAATGACTTTTTATGATATTTAATCGATTGTCTATTATTTACATAAAAAGCTTTATTTTGATTAATTTTCATTTTTTTCTGCTGATGTATTTCAATCATTGATTTTAGAACTTTCGTTTTGAATATTTTCTCATTATAATAACAACTTACCAACTTTGTTTTCGAATACTCATTTTAACAATTTTATTTTGATTCACTACGCGAACTTTAAAAATTCCTTTGGGGGTTCAGTACACTTTCACTTTCACTTGTTATAGCTCATTTTGTAAGCTCAATGAAACTATTATAACTCTTCAATGAAACTTTGTCAAATGAATGTGGCAAGTTTTTTGGCGAAATATTTTCCACATACAAATGAGCACTGGTCAACAGTCAATAGGAAAATGCCACATTTTCATAGAATGTGAACGCATTTATAGTGATATCAACTATTTTAACTTGATTAAAAATAATAAGAGGCAAATAGCATTGGTAACAACATGTGTTACTATAATTATTTTAATCAGTACCGTAATACGGACAGAATATACCGAGCTACCATTTCACAGGAATGAAAATTGTTTTCTTGCTTCAAATAAATACACGAAAAGCGGTGACTGCGTGTGACTACGGCACTGGTTTGATATAATACAAACATTGTGATAGTCAAGTCCCAAAAGTATGCAAAAACGCGTGCAAATGGAAACAGCAATTTTCCAAGCACGAACATGTTTAATGTGTGTCAATAGTACATTTACGTTACAAAAATACGCTTTCGTATTGAAAATATATGTTTATTAACTCATCATTCTAAATAGTAATAGAATCTGCCAGGGGGTTCTTCAAGTTCCTTGGTTTTTTTTAAAGATTTTTTATCATTAATTTTTTTTATGTGTTTTAACATTTTTCAAAATGTCCGTGCTTCTTGAAGAACCATTTTGCAAAAGAATTGACTTCATTCGTATTGAAGCATTCTCCTCGAAGCAATAAAAGGCAAATCAATTAAAAATGGTGTGAATATACCTTATCCACTATTCCTATAGAATGTTTTGCATGAACAGACACGTGGTGTGAGTGGTTAACAAATAATCGGTACGATATGACGACTTATTTTCCCGTAGAAATTTAAAAATGGCATTTTAACTAATGAAAATGTTTCACTCAAATTAACGCGAAACACAAATGTGGGAATATGATCTCACAATTCGGCGTGTGTACACAGCCCCTAAGGTGCGCAATATGTGCAAATTAAAAAGATAGTTTTACATTTGTGTTATCTTTAATAATGCCGTTCGCGGGTGTTTGTCACCAAAATTACCACAATTGAATATATATTGTGTTGCACATGTGAATGTCCGAGAACATGTAATACGCTTCATATATATATATGTGCTCTTGTCATTCTTCAGTCATTTCGGTGAATATGAGACCACAAAGCATAGACATGCATTGCGCGAAAACATCTCCCCGTCCATGATAGTGTGCCACACCCGATACGCAATATTTTTGTGAAAATTCCCCAGATGAACATTAGGTGGTTTGTGCATGTTTTAGTTTTGATTCTCATATCAATTTCAACGGTTGATCAATTATATTGTACTTTTTCCATGGATTCTATTCCACATTTCTTGATACAATATTTCGAGACGATGTTTGTCTATAAATCTAAAACAAATTTACTTCCTTATATGGTTAGATTTGTTTCTTATTCAAATGAGATACTAATTTGCTACACACAAGAGATGTATAATATATTTTCAAGGATGAACAAAGTAAATTTTATAACATGCAATACATTTTAAAACAATGTTAGTGCTACAATTATTTATGATTTATAACAAATCTTCAAATGAACAGTAATGTTTCAGCACATCAGTGTTATAATATTTGAATATTCCTATGCTCATGTTATTTTGATTGCACTATAATATTGACATTGGTAATTGAAATGGTGCTCATTTTTTTTCCTGAGTTTAAACAATTCTCTCAAACTTTTTTTTTTCAAGATGCACAAATTATTTATATGTTACCACGGAAATAATTTCAAATTCCAAAATACACAATGAATTACTTTTTAATTTAACTGATCATGGGGCGGAAATGAATGAGACGAAATTTTCTCTCTCGTGGGCGCAGCCATATTGAAGACTTTGTATGCGTTTATATGAAAAATTGGTGGCGCCACTGGTATATTTGATGGAAAAAGAAGAACATGTTTGAGTCTCACTCGTTTATATGTAAATTACATAGGCATTTCCAGGCCATGTAACTGATCATTTTGATTCGCTGATTTATGCAGTTCTTGATGAATGTATGTGACTGGTTCTTTGACGAATACAAAGTGAACAGCATAAATGAATTGTAAAGTAATAAAATATTTCGATAATGCTCAATAGAGATTGAATTAAAACATTAAAACCAACCATTAGAACCATTAACCCTAGACCCGTGTGTTGTGTTTACAAATTGATCCCGTGTGTCTGGGTCAGATTGACCTGTAGTGCATTTTGTATGGAAAAAATACGCGATGAGGTAGTTTTTTTCTTTCTACCTCGAAACCTTACCTTTATGACTCCCCCAAAGCAAAATACGTTTTTTCTCTCTCATTAACTAGATGAATAATAACCTCTTTTGTTTTGCGTACATTGATAATCCATCATCAAATAAACCATTTGTACGTTTACCTATGGAAACACTAAGATTCGTTAAATTTGATAGAAAATCCAAGACATAAATATCTGACAACATCACAATTTCTGTGTCTACAAATGAAAAGCAGCTTAATCTGGATGCAGTATACTAATTACAAAACTTGCATATTACAAAGACTTTGTCTTTTGAAAGCAAACTTTTTTCCTCTGGTGGAAACTTTTTTGAGATAGTTTCAAAGCACCATCTTCCAGTTCATATGCAAGGGACAATCATTCTTGTTGGCTGATGACCTGAAAAGTGCCACTTTATTTAACTTTTTCTCTTGTTAGTTTGCGGAGTGAAAATCTGGTTGAAGTGCATGGATTTGGTTTTTGCTAAAAAAATATAAATAAAATGACATTCAGCAAATGCGATGCTTTCTACATATTCTTTTTTCTTACTCCGAAAAGGGAAAATCGAAAGAGAACGTGGGGGAAATGCACAAAAGATTTCCTACATCATGTTTTTCGGCTTTAATTTTACTAAGTAGATGCTTTCCATTTTCGTGTGTGTTTTTGTGCAGAGAAAAAAATTGCATATGACTGGCATAAACATAAAACCTCGGAGGGTAAATGTAAGATTAAAATTATGGTTTTTTTGAAGTCGGTGAAGCTTGACAGCGGCGTTTGATGTGAGAACAAAAAAATATGCATCCTTTTTTCGTGGCATTATGCTATTTCGAATCCTTATTTAAAACCACGAAATCCGTGATGATGTTTAATGATGAAACATGCATGATAGTTTTTTTTTTGAAAATCGGTCGCACTAATTGTGAAAGAAAAAGAAAAAAAAAGTTTGGAGATGTGATGACTTGTTTGCAAAGAATGTTCGAAGACTCTTGAAAATGAAACGAATTCCTCTTGTTTACTTTCACCATCGTCATCTCGTTCTCATTATACCGCAGACAAAAATCATTGACTACGTTTTTTTTTCATTGTGGCAAATCAAGGCAGAAACAGTGAAACTGTAAAGATTCGAGAAAGAGGTATTTTTTTTGTCATTATTTAATACGTCCGCTGCAAAACGTATAAAAATCTAGTGGTAGTGGTGGTGCACTTGCAAGATTAATCTATGCACGATTTGAGCACACCTTTTTCGTTAATTCTGTTGCCATAAAATACGGTTCGTCGTGCATTCACCAATAGAATGGGTGAAGTTTTGCATTTTGGCATCGACAAGAGAATAGTGTGAAAACTGAATGTAATGAGAGTTAAAACGGTTTCATTTGAAGTGCACATTTAATGTGCGGAGAGACAACAAAAGATCGTACGTTTTTTTTTTGCACCTTAAAATTGCTTGAAATCTCTAATTAAAATCAATGACTTCACCAATTGGGTGGTAAATTATTGCAGCACTTCGGTGATTTCTTTGTCTATGCAATTGCTACATTCGCATCGGTGATGTGAGCTATGTGTTCAACGTGGTTTTTTTGAATGGAACTGGAGCAATTTTTCAACGTTTCGAACATTGAACTGTAAACCAGCCAAAGAAACATGCAAAATGAATAGTTTCCGAATGTAAAAGTATTCGAAAATAGTCTCTCACACGTTTCGTTGGCTTTTTTAAAAATAGATTTATGATAATGACTTTGAGGAGAGCAAATGTTAATGGAATCAAGATCGGATTGATTTCCTCTTTAATTCCATATGCATGTAGCGTTGTGCTTATATATGTGCTACACCAAACTTTAGTCAAACGAGATAAATTTTATTGTATGACACTTCACGGTGAATGTAAGTTTGGCCCACGTTTACAACGAAAAGGTTAATAAGTTTGAACCCCGTTGGCAATACAGTGCCGACCGAGATTCTATTTTTCTCTCATTCCTTTTTCCTCTCTCTCTTCCCCTCCCTCTCTATCATCGACAATTCGCACTCGATCTTGAGCTGGTCGCTCACACATAAAAACAGAAGTGTTTCAGTTTCCATTTAGATTTTAATTGTGAGTAATTTTGAAACTCATCGTAGCCTAATGTTTGGATATCATTACATCGTGAATTATATTAGCTGCGCCGCCAGCCAAATTTGCCAACCGAGAATATTCTTAAGGAACCTTGTCTTTGCTGTACACATTTATATTGTTATTGACCATGAGCAGCTGGCTTACATGGTCTTACATCGTATTACAAATGCCATAAATGCGAAAACAAAAGACCTGAAGCGAGTAATTCGTGCTCGGACCGTCATAATCTTCAAAATGAAATCAATGATATTTCGTAATTTGAATACACACAAGAATTGTTTAGCGGTTAACCAAGGTCTCATTCTGCGTACCATCATATACACTTCGGCATGTAATTTCCGTATACTACATACTAAGAAGAGCTCAAAACAAAACAAAACAAAAATGAAAATAAAACCAAAGGATATTTATTGTTAAGAAAACACGAATAACAATGCACTTCATTTTAATTTCTATTGACCTCAATGATAAAAATGGCGATTACGTTGTCTCCGCTGTGAAATAGCAAAGAAGAAGAAGAAGAGCAAAAATAAAA
The DNA here is from genome assembly GCF_009176525.2 of Contarinia nasturtii. Classification (NCBI taxonomy): domain Eukaryota; kingdom Metazoa; phylum Arthropoda; class Insecta; order Diptera; family Cecidomyiidae; genus Contarinia; species Contarinia nasturtii. Next base: position 52,220 of record NW_022201602.1, read on the forward strand.
CTGAAATTATATTGTATTGAAAGACATTAAGCCTGTTTTGCAGATAGAAATGTTGATATGCATTCCAGAAACCATGAATTCTTCTTTTTCTATTCTGCTTCTCAGCAGCACATAATCGTGTATTTTGAACTCAATATATTGAATTCTTTTTTCGGAATCGACTTTATATTTTTTATTTGAAATTGCGCTTATTTTTCTTTGCGAAATTCTTTACGCCACATGTGTTTGGTGATGTGTTGATTTTAAGAAGTGAAAAAAACCATTGTGTAACATTTTGTTGCTGAATTAAGAAGCTGTAATGTGATTGTTATGCATGAATGAAGATTTTCTGCTTAATTTTTCATGGCAAACAAATAAAACAAACAAATTTCACTTAAAAAGCGAAACCATCGAAATTCATTTGAATAATATCAAACAAGCGCACAATTCGATTGAAAGGGAGAATGCAACGAAACTAAAAAGCAAAACAATCGATATTACGCTTGTAAGCGATGGGTTATTGCATGAAGCGCGAGGTCGTGCAAAATATATAAACAAAACTATGCACAGATTGCATATTCACGATTTTTGATCGTATTGCCATTTAATTTATCGCATTTGCTTTGCCTATCGCGAGGCATTACAACTATACCAACGAATTTAGTGTTTAATGTAATGACGAGATACATGTTGGTAACACCCTTTTTGTACTAAGCTTCGTGCATTACAAATTGTAAGTAGCAATGCACAAACTGTGAACAAAAAGACAGAAATTCTTTTGAATAATTGCCATTATATGCCAGATGATTTCGCTTTCGTCTGCGCACATTGCAAAGAACGAAGCATTTTAAAGTGTTAGAATTATCTTCCGAAACGGATTAAAATATTATATATTGAAGATTGTTTTACTAGACATTTTGAACTATTAAATTGCTTGAAATCTTTTAGAGATAAACAACATTCTTATGTTTTTTTACAAAATTTTACGTTTATTCCTTTTTATCAAGCACAAATTCTTTTTTGAAGAGAACAAAGTACGAAGTTCCAACCTCGAATATTGTGATGGAGATGTGATGATGGAAAAACCATTTTGATCAACTTTATTTTTTCGATGAAATTTTGAACAAACTTCTCTAGAAATCAGTGTTACGACAAATGATGAATCATTCTTATAACTTTTATTTCAACAGTACGGTGCTATCTATCATTTTTATTGAACTAATGATTTTTGATAATCGCAAAAAGCAAAAACAAAAAATAAATCACTGATAGATGAAATGTGAGATGCGCGTGCTTTTATTTTTGTTTCTGCCGAAAGAAAACAAAAACACGTACACAATGTACTATATAACATACATAAAGCAGTTTTGTTCAAGTGTTCACTCAAATTCGTTTCAGTAAAATTAAAATTAGCGAAATTGTCCGGTATGTTTTGCTCATTTTTTGTATTCACTAAAAATCTCTACATAATACAAATGTGTCACACATCAACATAAAGAGATGATACTAATAACATGTATATACACAGATAGCATCAATGTATTGATAACGAAAGAGTTAATTTTGTTTTTTTTTCACATATGTATTGGCATAAAGCGATTGATGATGTCAGCTGTGTTATTCCCGCATGTATAGAAAAAGTTGCCGCATTTGATTTGTGTGTGTGTTTAATTATACAAATGTAAACTTATTCGGGTCATATACGTCAAGTTCCCAGAATTCAAAATTCAGATTTAAAAATGTAGATTTTGGCGAATGTGAGATGCGCATTTCATTTTATAAATTATTTCCAAGTGAGACGGTTGTTTTTTCATTTGCTTTTTGATCTCAACATTTATTGATGTGTTTAGATTGAAAATATTAATAAATTCTGATAGTGAAAATAAATATATATTTCAAAAGTGTATCATTTAGTCTAGTTCATTGACAATGGCATTTACAAAACTCACTTCTTGCTGTGGTCTAAGCTTGGAACATGCTGGATTGATAATTGGATATTGGTATTTGTTTATGCCGATCTTTGTGATGAAATTCGGTTGTAATCTTCTAGCTATTGTGTTGTGTGAGTTTTTTTTTTATTAAAAAACATATGTTCGACGATTGTTCTCAATTTTAATTGGTTATGGTTCTTTTCTAGCGATAACCTTAATTCTCAGTGTGCCATGGCTTTACGGTGTTTTGGGTGTAAGTAAAAAAAATCAAATTGAACAAAGATTTAACACTATTCACAAGCTTTTTTCTCTTTGTCTCTGACCTAACAGGTTGAACCCACATTCATGTACATGTCACTTGTATGGACAAAATTTTTGGTTGCGATTAGTGCGATGCTGTTCATTACCTTTAGTCTGATGGCACTTGATGGTTTTCTAACTAACGACTTTCCTAGGAATACAGATTTTTTTTTATATTGCTCGATTGTATTGATGTTGATCACAGGTTTGTTCAAAAAAATTATTTTTTTTTATTATTTTTTTTTTATTAAAAATCCAAAAGGATTCGATTATAATTCCGAATATTTGAAGAAAAAAACCAGTAACCAAACAATAACTGAAATAATTTGCTCCAGTTAGTTTCATTAATTATCATCGATGTCACAGAGGAATATACAGTGCAAAGGTTAGTAGCTACTGTGCGAGAGAAGCAATATATACACAAGCATCACATGTACGCTTTAAGCAATAAGCGCGTATAACAGAGACAAAGCTATGTAGTGTGCGAATACATTGGTCTTTTTACTCAGCATGTTTTGCTCTGTAGTTTTTGCGTATACATGTGATGTTTGTATGTATGTACCTCATTCAACAGCACTCATTCAACTGTTTTGCTCCGTGAAATCGATGACAACTAATGAAATGAATTTAAACAAATTATTTCAAATATTATTATAATATTCTAACTGGGGATTTTTCCAAATATCCGTGATTACAAAAAAATCCTTTTGGATTCGTTATAAAAAAATCCGAAGGTATTAATTTTACAGTGTATCAACGATGAAAACTCACTCAATGCGATAAATTTCTTTTTATGATTGTAGTTTTAGAATGGTTTGTGGCATCCGTAATGAACTCATTGTACAAAAACATGAAAGAAACAGAACGTGCACTGAATCCACATGACGATGTTGAAAATGATGAAACAAACACTTTCCAACCAATTCTATCCAATTCATATATTGAACGTCCATTGTTGTGTTTGGAAAAATGCACTCAAAAACTTAACGAAATTGCTGAAAAAATGTTGCTTAAATTTGACAAGCAATCAGTCCGAGATGATCCACCACCGTATGACGCCATTTGGAATGATTATAGCACTTTAATTGTACAAACTGATACAGCAACTGTCGACGTCATAACGAATCAACCAAATGAGCCAAATCAATCTCTTTAAATTTAATTTGTGAAAAACGATAAACATTTCTTCAACCACAAAGTCGATCAAATATTAATAAATTTGAAATAAAACAAAATTTGTTTCAAGTCAATAAGGTGCGATACAAATTTATTAATATAATGTATTTTGTATAAACTTTTTAGTTTCTTTTATTTATAGAAAAATGAGAAAAAATCATGTGAATAAAATAAGTACGAAAATCGTAAATTGCCTGTTTTTTTTAAAGATTTGATGTGTTGATATTTTGGTAACTATCCAGTTCATTATTTTAATACCAACAAACAAATGTTAAAAGGTGTTGATTAAACATTGAAAGCATAGACAAATAATTTACGAGAAGCAAACAATAAAACCATATCCAAACAATCGGGTCCCGATACATTGTAGAAAAAAAACTTTTGACCATTGAATGGAAATATCAACTGTAAAACTACTGCAGTGGATATCCCACAAAATCGAAATATTCAGTATATCTCTTTCTCTCTATCTCTCTGTAATGCTGTTTTCATTATGTGTGGCGAGTGGTTTTGCTCATTTCGGTGCCTGGTTATCGGATTCAAACTGAAACTAAAGCAAATAAATGTAAATAAAAGCTAAAACTCTTTGTCAAAAAGCACATATACTGTATATAGTGTATGCATTTTATTTATGGGCGATAACCTCTGAAATTTAATGCTAACACCGTAATTCATTTTCAGTTTCGATTCCTCCAGCACATACATTTCATTCCGTGCATAAATAAACTATTTGCGTTGTTTATTATCCAAAAATCCTGGGCCGAATTCAAAGTGCCAGTGGATACGACTAATGAAAATTTGCTACCACACACACACACACACCAGCATCGGTAGAGTCATCGTGGTTGGAAAACATACAGGTGCATTTGACGTTATTTTTGTCTTAAACTTTAGTTCTCGGCTAAAGCTTAAGCTACACTCAATTTCAGTAGTTGAAAGTTTTTGAGATAACGTGCACCTCTTGCGAACTTCATTGTGGCTTTTGTGTACAATAATTTATTCCATAATGAAACACAACAACATGAGAAATCGAATCGGACGAAAACTTTGTTTACGTGCTTGTTGAAATTTATATACACGCACACACACACACATACAAGAATATTGAAAAGAAGAAAAAAACAGCATATTCCACAATTAAAATAAACAGTATACGCGAAGATTGCATTTAATATTCAAACAAAAATCCAACTAACTACGAACCCTTTACTTCATCACCATAGACGCTGTTTATGGTTTCGAGTGAAAACGTGAACCAATTCAATTATAACAAAATGAACCTTTTCACTTTGAATCATCGCTTCAAAAATTATTATTCTTTGGATGTTCTTTGGCCGCTTAATTCGATACCACATTTCTATCTCGATGAATTTTCTATGAACGGATTATGTATCAAAAATGGATTTCATTTGAAGATTTTATTTTTAAAGACACGGTTCCCATTGAATTTGTAGTTTCAAAAACTCTTCAACAAACTTTTGAACCAAAAACTTTTTCATACAAAAAAAATATACAAAAATATTTTTTTTTTTTTGATTTCGTGTTAATTTTTATCATGCGAATTTCGAATTACCTTCCCTGAAATTAGTCCACGTTGAAGCCGAAACATTTACCCCGCATATGGTATGACCAATTTAAAATAAATCAGTTTTCATTTGGTATGCCGAAACGTGTTCGAAAACCAATAAAACCGCTCTCAGGATATTTCGCTGAAATCCATCACTGTAACGATGGCTTGTTCGAGTTTAAATCGAAACTATTTGTCTGTTTTCGGTGAGTAATGAACTTACACGTTTTTTTTTATCATCAGCAATTCGGTGAATTCGATTGGTTTAATGCATCCATCAATGTCAGTTATCTGACCAAGCATCAGCCATTGGATTTCACGAGAAGTGTGTGTACGCGTGCAAGAGAGGGGCAAAGTGAATGTGTTTCATTAATGCCGTTGCAGTGATCAAACCATAACATAAATTTCGTTCCGAAAATAAAGATCCGAATAATTGGTATGTAGTAAATTGATTGCAGCGGAAATTGAATTGAAATAAATGTAGTGAAAATGATTTTATGAGAGCCGATTTAATATTTATGTAGTCAAATTGGGCGCAATGGTGTTGTTGTTTGGTTTCAAATTGAATTTATGGCATCAATATTCACTGAAACAAAGTATTTTACGTAAATTTGCACAGGGATACACAGAATCTGTATTACATAGAGATAAAATGAAAAAAAAAAAAAAAAAATTCTGTTGTCAGTTGCGCGTGCAAATTTTCCAACTTTTCGAGAGGAATTTCACTCACATATTTCAAAACTTTGCACAAAGCGCTTTTACTTAGCATAAACGAAACATTAATTAGGAACATTTCGGAATGAGCTTAATTGTTTTCGTATGACATGAATCCGTTTTCAATTTGTGGAAGAAATAGTTGTGCCACCGAATTTTTTTAAGCTCTTTCACTTTCTCTTTCTCCATCTCTCCATTCCTATCGCTCGTTGCCGCTTGTTTCTATTTTACGTTCAGTATTTGCCTGCATTGATTTTGTTTGTGAAATACGATTTTTAAAGAAAATCGAAAGTTTTCTAATTGTTTGCGCACACCAAGTATGTATAAACAAGGACTAGCTACAGCTAAAGCATCTTCAGAACTTGAATTGAATTTAAAACGTTCAGCTAATTTACGATTTTGTGTTTGTTCAATGGCTTTAGTTGGCTGACAAATACTGAACGAACAAACGAACGAAAGACATAATGAAAATGTTATTTCGCTGATGTTGTAACAGTGAAGTAGTGTGTCGATGGGGATGTAACTGCACACAACTGACGATGGTAATCTGAAAAGCATACAACATTTCGATGGCAAGAGACATAAAACTTACACATTCAAATTCGTCGTTATTTCGTTTCTGAAAATTGTTGCCATTCATTTAAAATTAAAATTTTGTTGTCACAAAATGTGACACAGTTGTTGGATTCTGAGCGCGATATCAAACCAGTTTCATCAAAATTGAATTCCCGAAAGTTTTACACAAAAGAATTATCTATGCTTGAAATGTGCACACATACCATTTTTACCCATTCGAATAAATCAAACCGAGTGAGATACAGAGAACGGATCCAAATGAATTAAACGGTTCAAAAATTCGGAAAATTTTCCAACGCAAAGAATTCTAATTGACCATTCGTAATGCATACCAAATCGAAATGACTTACGATTTATACCATTTGAAATCAGTGACGCAAAAAAAACATCTCAATTTTTGATTCATTGTATCAACCACTGAAAAATCTATTATCGTTGCACATTTGTACTAGGCTGAAAAAGCCAAATTGAAAGAATTGATGGGCACATAAATGTTTGTGTGCATTAGGTGTTCTTTGATGTGCAAACTCAAACCCCAAAAATGGTATGTACAAATAACCGCACATGTTCAACTAAGCGAACAAATACAAACTGCGTAATATATGAGAGATTGTATGCGAAACACATTTCATATACCACATATATTCAAGATTCCGTAATGTCGAACGCTGGATTCAATGTCAAATTTTCGCATGCCAACCAGAGAGACAGAGACACAGAGAGAGAGGTATAGAGTTGAATTGGTAGAAAGAAAGGGAGAAGGAGAGCGAGGGAAACGAGCGGCTGTCAAATTGCCTCGTTAATTACCTCGTGTGTATTTGCATCAGAATGTGAAAATCAGCATGTGCATTGGGTCAGTATTTACGCTTGAGGATAATCATCGGTCAATTGATTTGAATTGAAGACAAACGATAAAGGTATTGGGTTCGATATTTGCTCTTGCATCATAATTCATTCAATCTCTTACACCCTTGACAAACGTACCAATTGAATCGATACATATTTTCATCTATGTGAATGTGTTTAGTGAGATTTATGTGGCTTCCAAATTCAATGTTTACATTTTCAATAGGCACATCAAGCCCGAAAATGTTTTTCGGATGGGAACCACAAAAAATGTTGCACCACATTCTAAGCCAAAAACAATTCACCCGAGCAACAATTTGATGGCATTTATCATGAATTCTTTTTTTTTTTTCGTTTGCAATTTTATGCTTAACCGAGGACGCATTCCGAAATCAACGATGTGAACCAAATGTATGTGTATGTTTAAAATTGCGTTTGCCAGTCGTACATAAAATAGTAAATTGGAAGAGCGAAGAAAAAAAAAATCCATTTTGTATCATTGAAATGCAATAAATAAATGAAAATGAATCGAATGGTATGTGTGCGCCTGTGCATTATTTTAAATCAACGATTTTAAGGCAATGAAATGCAATATTTTATATAAATTACCCCATAAATAATAATAAATTTTTGCTATTGCGCTATATGTATGGTTGCGCTAATGTTGATCATATATATTTTGCGATTCATTGATTTTCAGCATGAATTTTATCTATTTTGAAGTCACATACATGGAGACTCAACGAAAAATCGACCAAACAAACACAATTTTTCGTATGCATTTAAAAGGCATACAAGAATTTTTGCAAGTTCGCTGAAATGGCTTTGAGCTAAAGCATCGGCTTTTGTGCTGCATCAACTGCTGATGATAAACGAGAATATCATAATCTTCTGAGTTGCTTTTTAGATCGATTTTTTTGTTATTGTAATCGATTGTGGATAGATACTCATGCTCATTAATCATTCTCTTTGAAAGGAGAACATTGGCAAAAAGGCACAAGTGCGCAACAAAATTCACTACAATCTGTTTGTTGATTTTTCACTTGATTCTCAATTATGCCCAATGGTCAACAGTAATTTACTTTTGTAGACGACAACCAATTCATATTTGCTGCAATGAGTTAGAGAGACAAAAAAAGGCGAAATACTTAGCATTCCTGATGTTCAAACAAATGTCATCATTTTGGGCCATACGAATGCATTTTAAAACGCCATTTTGTACGAAACGTTTTAGATGGGCTGAACTTAGCAAAGAAACGAAACGAAAAATCCATTACATTCCGATTTCAGCTGGCTTTCAATCGTCATTTTAACACCCTTTTTTATGCAACATCATATCGTTGCACTTAGAAGACGTGCCGCTGCATCACATTTTACATTTAAAATGCATTCAGCTGCACCACCATTTTTTTATTGTTTTGCACACTGCGTAAAATGCGTTCGCATTCACATTTTCATTGAATGCAACAGCAGTAGTAGCTACCATTTGAATTGCACTCACAACAAAAGGAAAAAAAAAGAGATGTGAATGTACATCAACTCCCTCGAAGCAGACGAGCATTGCAAAAGAGCGAAAATGATTCGTAATCATGCGACATTGTATTTGGTCTACAGATGTGAAGATGTACAGAGTGGAAACGGATGCAACCGCTTTTTTGTGTGTCAACAAATCGCTAACTTCTGACGAAAAATTACAACAACACCCAATGTGATGACACAATAAAGTCACAACTCAAAGAGGACTGTAAATGTTCTTTTGACTTGGTGTGGCTTTTGTTTGATGCATGGAAGTCCGAGAGGAAAATCATTGGCAAACATTTCATTTGCTCTTTGTAAAATGGTAGTTTTGAGGACATATTTGTATTTAAGTTGGACTAATTAAACGCGAAGGTAGTGAAAAATAGCAAACGATTCGCGGCTCGAGAAGTTGCAATTAAAATGTTGAATTCACGCTGGTCCACGACTGAGACACACACAGCGAGAACGAGAGTGAGAAAGATAGGAAAAAGAGGAGAAGTGATAGAGGAGTGGGAGGGAGAGGAGAGTGCGTATCTATCGAAAAACGCGTTGTGGTAATAAATCACAAAACAGCAGCGATCACCAGGACATAGCGCGAAAACGATAATAAACCCATTCAAATCGAATGTAAAATGAATGTGAATACGATTATCAATGGCATTGAATGTGCACCGAAAAACAAAAACTATGTGGCACATCAATAAAATCATCGTGCCGAACCAAAAGCGAGTGAGCAAAACCAAGTGATGCGCATATGAAAAGGATTCGAATGCACACAGCGACCAAGGGAATTAACAACATTTATTGAGATTAGATGCATAAATTACAATGTAAAATGAGCGGCACCAATGAATACGAAAAAGCAACGGCGACAGCAATAGCAGCGAACAGAAACAGTATCGAGCGGCGACCATAACAACGACGACGTTCGATGACGATGATACTGGCAGCCAGCGTAACGAACAACATTTACAAGTTAGTTACATCCGATCTATCTTGTATTTAGATTCTGCTATAAAAAGGTGCACATTACACATATCCGACTATCACTTATCGTCGTCGTCGTCGTTTTTGTTGCCTGTGTGCTGTTATTGATGCACAAAGCGCGAAGCAATAGTGTTCGGTCTATAACCATTCGAAACACTACCGCATGGTGGTTCTGCTTCATTTAACTATGATAAATTAGCACCCGGCGTTATTTTTTCTCTCTTTCTCTCTACATTTGTAACGTGTGCACAGCACAGCATTGCAAAACGCCAAACAGCTCCATTTTGCGATAGTCATAGATGGTTTGGTTGTGCGTGTGCTTCACATTGTGAATACATAAAATAGATGTTTTTGTTGGCGCGCTTTTGAGATTGACATTCAAATATTATATCTATATACGATTTTCTTTTCTCGCGGAATGGTGTGTCGGTTTTGGTTCGTCATCGATTCTTCATAGCGTTTGATTTACTGGCTCATGCAAACAAATGACGGCCCCATTACTCACACTAACCACTCGATTGTATAAAAAAAGAAGAAGAAGAAACTATGCTACACACACATTTTCCATGCATTACAATATTCAAACTGCATAAATTTACACGCTGTGAATACAAAACACAATGTCGACTGTGTCTCCTCTGTCAGTTCGGTTGTGCGCGCCCGAGCGCGCTCACACACCAAGAGGAAATAGAGAGAATCGCACAGAAAGAGAGTGATCCGAGAAAATTAGCATATTAACGTTATAGCTGCGATTTACACACGTATCGATGGTATCTTTACCGAACGGATTGTCTCTGTCGTTCGAGTAATAGTCAATTTTTCTTATAACTAACGCTTCAGTACATTCATTCACCTTCAACTATTCTCGGTCGATATACAATTCAAGTCAGATGTCTGTGCTTTGCTGTCGCCATTCGCCATATTTCGGAAACGAAAACCGTTTATCAATCGCGCGAAATGAAGAAAAGAAGAAAAAAAAACGAAGACAAAACGCCAGCAGCCCGAATAAAAATGGTCCAGCTCATCGTATAAATATTCTGAAGCTTACATTCAATGTGACAAAGTCATTGCAATGTTTGTGAGCGCTTTTCGCACAAATCGGCGCATAGATTTCTGCGAAAACGAAGAATAACGAACAATAAACATTTTCAATTCAATTCCAGTCTTTACTGTAATTCGGGTAATCTTCGAGCACCACTTACATTTGTGATTGTCAAGCCAAGATCGAATGACAACGATGCTAGGAATAGTATGTATATTTATTGCTCGTGCGTTCCATTTAAATTGGCGATAATATACACATCAGATCAAACATATTTTCAACTCGAAGTCAAAGTGAATGAGTGAATGAACGAATGAGCCGTTCGTAATTCCGCAAACAGAATATGATGCACTTCGGTTTCTCGATTATTATCATAATCTATTTGCACAGGCTTCATTTCGAATAAATCGAAAGCCGTTTATCGCTATGCCAAACTCAAATTTACCTGACTGATGTCTCGTAAACTCACGCCAAAGTGTGCTGCATATGTCTGTGCCTGCCATACACACAGTATTAGTTTCACAAAGTCTAGGAATTTCAATTTGATGAAACACTCGCATTTTTTTCTCTATAATTCTCTCTCTCTTTCCTTTGCTCCTTTTCACTAAATCGCTGTAAATTGTGTGTGTGAGTGCAAATGAAAATGTTTTATTTAATTTTGTGGCGCTGGAGACTGAGAGTTTGAAATATAAATTAATTTAAAGTTGTCGGTAATTTGGATGAGATTTATATCCTCAGGTCGTTTCACTTCTAGTAAATAAATGTATGTGTTTGTGATTTGGCTTAACGCATTGCACAGATATTTTCTAGGTGTGAGAATGATGATCAACTGATGTACAAATAGTACACGAGACAAGACGATTTATATACATTTTGTTGTAATGCACCGTCCGTTATTGCTGTGTGTGTGTGTGTGTGATGTCGTCGTACCGGTGCACAAAAGTTGGTAATTGGCTTGAATTAATTTTAATGCAATAGAAAGAGTGAAATGTGCATATCCGAAACAAGTTAATAAATATATTGCCAACTACATAAAAAAATGATTTTTTTTTTCTCTCGCTCATCTTGTTGTTGGTAAATCAGGAACATGGCAGCCACTTCGACGGATCGAATTTAATGCGATGGAAGTAATAAAATTAATTTAAAAGTGTTAAAGCCATGCCCACGTTTCAGTGCAGCATTGCCAGAGCGAGAGAGAGAGAGAGAGCGAGAGGGAAATGAGGACTCGTTTAACAACTCCACGTCAATTCTGGGATATGTGTGTCTCCAGCAGTTTCAATCTATTTCACAGTCGGCGTCAATTCTGCAAATTAAATAACCAGATTTGCTTGCTTTCTATTGAAATAAAATATATATATGAGCGAGCGAGAGGCGGGCGCGAACAGCAAATAAATTAAATTATTTCATAATTTTTGTAATTTACGTTTAATTTGATGGCGTCTCAAGTTAATTTGAAAAATGTCGTCATTATTTTCAGTAGATTATAAGCAAATTATTTTTGAGATTTTATCGAAGAAAAAAAATACGTTTTTACTCGGTTCTTAGGAATTTATTCAGTAATCTGGATAAATTATCGATTTAGTGATACAATCAACGTTGAATTCGACTTCATTAACCGGAATTCGTGCTATGTTTGGAAAATTGTTATGATTTCTACCAGTTTTTTGATAGGCCCACATTTTATCTGTCTAATTATATCATCCAAATTAATTATTGTTATTATTATTAATTTATTTGGTCAAAACAAAATGAAAAAAAAAGTTACGATACAATCTATTTCTTTAAATGAAATGTTTGTTGCTTTCCATGAACATTTTCCACACATTTTCCACACACTTTATAAAGTTTCGGAACCAGAAATTCTGGTAATGTTTCTTGCAAATAAATCGATAAATTCCTCTTTCTTCATTCTTTAAGACATTTTAGTTCACATTTATGTTATTGCGGAAGAAGACTACTCATTAATCGATCAAGTTACTTGGTGAAAAATGACAATTTTTGTAATATTACAGCGAACGGAATGAAATTAATCCAATCAATGCTATTGAAAGTGCAACACTTACACGCAAAGTTCTCGCACCTATTCTCGGTGCCCACAACATCTCTGTTTCCAATTGAATTAAATGGTTCAAAATCATCAAACAAATGGCTTGTATTCTTTAAAGCTAACTTGGAACTTTTGGAACGTAAAGCTGATTTCATCAACCTGTATTCACTTTAGAGAATATTGATCTGCTGTTTGCGATTCAACAGGTTGACGAGTTACATTTTATCTCGGCAATTATCATAATAAACGATATCAATTAAAACATCTGTAGTAGCGTTCCAAATAGTCGCCATAAATAACAATTTGTATTCGTCAAATTAAATCTTTCTCTCCGGAATGGATGATGCTCATTTCTAATGAATAAATCAATATTCATTGAGCATTCAATCATTCAATCTTGTTAATTGCACAAAACAACAAATGTTCATTCGAAAAATACAACGAACCAGTTACATTTTCTGTCTGATCAAATAAAGAATCAACCATGTAATTTGATATGTGTGTAACGAACGAAGAAAAAAAAATGGTAATAATTATACGATAGCGATACATTTAGTTCATTGTTAGCGAAACAAAAACGATACCATTTGAAAATAACAATCTTTGACATAATTTGGTTTCTATTAAAATTCTCCAAATGTTTGACCACACTTTGAATCTTAAGCATGAGAAAAAAACGGTATGAAAATGACCGGAATCAAATTCCAACGGGGCAAAACCGAATCGGAGAGATAGAGAGAACGAGAAGAAAATCGATTAATTAATTTTTATATATTGTATAATATGGAGAAAAAAAGAAGTATACGAACGATTCGAAAATGTTTATTGCTATGCCAAAAATGGTGATTGCTCTCCAACTCAAATCGATTAACATACGATCCGCGACAAAACGATGTGAAAGAACAACAACCGATGCGATGAGTTTAATCGTGTAAATTAAACATCGGCAGTGAAGAAAAAAAATATCGAAATAATTTAACAGAGAAAAAAAACGCTGTAACTTTGTCAATGGGCAGTTTTGATTCGTTTGGCTGCTGATGGTGCGCGTTCGTGTCGGTCAGCACAAAATAAAATGAAATCAATAAAAACGACGGAGAAGATGGTTCAAAACTGTGAGATTTGAACAGTATTAATCGACAAAATTAATTACGGCGCACGCAAAACAAGCAAGCCAGAGAGACAGAGAGGGACAGAGAGAGAGATGGGGAAATAACCATTGAAAAATTGAAAACATCGCTATTGATTTATATGCGGCATGCCATTTAAATTGGCTGATATATACTTTAAAACAACATACTCGTTGTTATTCGTTCTCCTTGCTTTGCTCGGCTTTCATCATCCAAATTCTTCGCTTTAATGCTTTTCATGTGTATGTGTGTGTGTGTGCGCGCGCGTACAATTCAACAACCTATTCCACATTTCTCGACTTTTAAATTTGACTTTACCTCGGTGCTTGCAGTGTGTGTGCGCATCATTTTGCTCTATAGTTTGCCAATGGAATTGAATTCTGTTTTCTGCCTAAGACATATTTCTTCTTCATTCTGATCACTGCTTGGTTTACGTACCGGCTATTATCATTTATATTTCGCCCACGACACAATTCTCTTCAATTCCAGAATAAAATGAGCATTAAAGTTTATACAATTACAACAATTTATCGTTTTACGATCATTATTAACCATTTAAAAATGGTGTGATTTGTATGGTGTTTATGCGATGCTTTGTTGAACAATTACGATTTGTATTTTATTGCCGTACACACGCAATTTCGGTGCTGTCTTGCGGCTCAAAATTTTGAATTTAACAGAAGAAAAAAATACATAACCATAATCAGCGAAGGCAAAGTGTCTGATGTCAGTCTACACTTTAAATGGGCAAGAAAACCATTGAATTCATCCAATTCATACAGTTTAAATGTGCACAATTCACATGTCGCGCTCAAAATTAACGAACTTTTCGAAAGTATTTTTAATTAATGATAATTTCCTTCATTTCATTCGGCAAACAGAGAGAGAGAAAAGAGAGATAGAGAGAGAGATAAATCCGGAGACACAATGAAATTGGCAGATTTTGTTGAAGATGAAAGTATCATAGTGAGTCAAAGGCGATAAATATACACTGGTTACGAACAAATAAAGCGAAATGAATGTCGTTAAATCGTTGTTCATTGTATCTGTAATGTTCCATCGAGCGACATTAAATTCGGTTGAATGTTTTGCTTTGGTGTGCAATGCGGCGTTCTCTGTAAGGCATATTAAGAAAAATTTATCAATTTTGTCCATTACAGAAGCTGCTTGAATCGCATTTACAGTTTAGATTTTGCATCGCTGTAGGCATATTTTCATCGACCATCGAGATTTTCAAAGTGTCACTCAGGGCCTGAGTGTCAGAGTTTTGCATTTGAGATTTGCTATTATGATGATAATCGTATCAGAGTTGGTCGATTGCGAAAAACTCCCAACTAAGTTTTATCATTAAGCGAGTAAATGGAGCGAGAGCGCAATTAAAGGATTTAATCACGTTTGAAATTTAATTTTTAATATTTCATGCATGAACTCATTCACAAAGCGTTTAATATATTTATATTCGTTGGTGGCAAAACATGAGCATTTAGACTTTAAATCGATTCACTCTCTCTTCGTGTCGCTCCTTTTGAATTTGCGTTGAGCATTTCGCTCTATAATGTTATATTTAGCCGTGTTCATACCTATATTTTAAGAATATTCAATGCATTCGGATTATAAATTAAAAGTATTGATCGAACGTATAAATCTCATCTAGGAGCGATGCCGCTCAACTGGAATGGTACGTATAAAAAATCAACGCAAAGTACCCAATGGGAATAAAATCGTTTCAACAAATTTCAGTGATAATATTTTATGATCTCATTCAGTGCCAGTATATTTGGCGAACGAAAATAAAAACAACCACAAAGCGAAACTTCGAGCGCAAAAATTAATTGTGGACGAAGAAGAAAAAAGTCAGACGGCAATTGCCATAGATCAGCTCTCATCGTAAGTTCATGCAGTTACAAGCACATGTTGATTAATTTTGTGTTTGCTTTATGCTCAGGTGGTGCATATCCTTTTTCAATTTTTTTTTCTTCTTCGTTCCTTTTCGTTTCATCTTCACAGTTTATTTCGTATTCGAGACCGTTTTCTTTTCGTTGCATTTGTGTTATTCCCTCTTTTTTTGTGCCATCATCAAATTGCAATATATTTTTCCAGCCAGTCGAAGAGTCTTTCTCTCTCTTGCTCATTCACTTTTACCTGCACACACATTGATATGCATAGTTATTGTAACGCTGTGCTGCCATAATGAAGTAATTATTTATGCAAGGAGTTTTTAAAAACGTATTAGCTTCAACATTTCATTCCACTTATAAAATAATGCGACTACAGGGCATAGACGATGTAATATATCCCGTATTTATATTTCTCTCTTCGTTGCCTTTTTTCAATGTTTCTTTCTCTCCTTCTCTCTATTTCTCTATCTCTCTCTGTCTGCCTTTCGGTTCTGTAGCTCGCGAATCATCATTGCAGTTTTTTTCTTATTTCGTGCACAAATTTTCGTACATTGAACATTGTAATCGTACAGCCAAACGATTCACTTTGGCCGGATACAAAGAAAAATACTCCTTTTAATTGTTTCGTATTTCAGTTCTCGTTTTTTTGTTGTTTTTTTTCTCTCTTCTTTTCTCAAGTCTCTTTTTGCAATAGAAATTATGGAATTTTTCGTGTATTTTCTTTCCGTAGCACCTCTTTTTTTCCATTCGCGCAAAGGTATGAGATTCTCTCTGTTTTTGGCTTAAAAATGCAATTTTCATATACTTTATTGTTGTTTCGGGATGAAAGAAACAGTAGAATTCAAGGCACACTTTACATCGTTTCTGTGTGAAAAGATGAACACTTTTCGTTGAATAGACTTTTAATGTGAATTTACACACAGGACTGTCTGTCTGTGACGCCATTTTCTTCCATAAAGAAACATTTCACATCTGAACTGTTTGCACTTACTCGTTTTATGACTGACAACAGTGGTATCAATGGCTTTTTATATTTAAGAAAAAAAATCATCTCGTCCTTGTTACGGTCCTGACTTTAATCGTACTCATTCGTTGTTTCAATTTCTGAAATGGAAACGCGATTCACATGCTGATAATCAAAATAAATTTCAAAATCAAGATACAGTAATCAATTTATTTATCGATTTGCCTCAAAATTCACGATCCCTAATCGAATATTGAACAATCGGTCGGTCGTATTTACCGTTCATGTCAGTTAAATTGTAATTTTCTATACATATTCGTGTGTGTGTCATTACAAGCCTTTCATTTTCATGTGTGTTTAACGTTAACTCCGATGTAAAACATGGGTTTTTGAGTTGAAAATAATTTTTCAAGCGATTTTCTTTGTTTAATTGCATTGAATGCTGTACAACTGCATGGGTGGTCATATGTGGAGTCGAAATTTGGCCGTACTATGCGAATGATCACGACTATCGAAAATTCAAAAAAGAGGGCCAAAGAGAAAACGTGTGTGTTGGGCGCGGTGTGGCATTTTGCATAGCCAATGCGTGCAAATGCAATAAACTGCATCTTTTGCCATCTTTTTGATGAATTCATACGCACACTGGCACGCATTCTTTCCTTTGTGCACCGTGTTTTGTTCTCCCTCTCTTTTTGTTCGGTTGTTGTGCACACATCAAAAGGAAACAGTAATATGAAATAATAATAACAATAATAATAGCGTGAATTGTGTACGGCTCAAAATTCACGACAAGATTAACATTATTCATATCGGAATGAATTATGCAGTAGAAATGCAGCGAACGAACCAAAGAACAAAAATTGAACCACACCAACACGAAAAAAAATTGTTGTGCATATATTTCAACAAAAGCGGACCCGAAAAATAACACACAGTGAAAAATCAACACCGAAAAAATTAGCGAAAAGAAAACGAATCACACAGAGCTGAAACGGCAGCAACCAAGACAAGATGATCCGTATAATAAAGAATTGAGAAGAAAGAAGTTGACGGCACTACACTTCATCAAATCGTACCAGATGCAATGCTCACGATGACGACGATGGCGGCGACGGCAGCAGTGGTGATGGTGGCGATGGCACAACAACATAACACCGGTGATCGATCGCCAAAAGACTTGAGTTGCATATTATTTGGCCCAGTTTGCGTTTGGCTACGTTCAATTGAATCAAATCCATTTGTGGCGGCCTGGCAATCACGCTGCTTCTCGCATTTCGAATTGAATTATGATGATGAATGCGATTTTATGGACTTTGCAAAGAGAGAAAAACCATCACTGTAATATTGTGCATTTTTCTTTCTCTCTCTCTCTTTCTTCTTTTTATTCTCTACTCATGTCTTCCTCATCTCTCGCTTAATTCGCAGCATCGTTGTTGTTTCTCTCGTTTCTTGCTCAGTTGTTTGGTTTTGGCTCTCATTAGTTTACGATCTTCAACTGCAATTGAACGACTCTTATACAAACAATGCATCAGGTCAGCAACCATGTTTCGTTTTGCAAACAAAACACAGACAAAATTGAAGCAACAACTTATAATTACATTTTAAATTGTTCAATTTTTTTCGGTTCGTTCGTTAAACGAACGTCTTCCTAATTTTCATTCGCTTTTTCGCATTGAAATTTTTCGCGCTGTACATTTTGGTTTTTTGCCGTTTTACTTGCGCTGCTGCACTCACTTCCAATCTTATGTTGCACTCTTTTGCGTTGCTTCGCTTCTTTTTTTCTCTTCTTTTAAATAATTCGGGGTAATTCAACATTTAATGGAAGCTTTAGCGAATCATTTTCCAACCATGTGATCGTCAATGTTTTCGAAAGCGACATGATAAACACAGGTAAGCAAAATCCAACTGACAGCAAATTATAATGCACGAAAAGAGACGAATCGAGATTTTTTTTTACTTCGTTCTACAGAGTACATGAGCGTATTTACCTATGTAGACTTTTTTCGTTGTTGTTTTTTTACCTTTCGTTCGAGCTCGAACACACGACATACAGTGCGGCTCATGAACTCAATCAAACCTAATGAGATGAACATTGATCGATTTTGTTACCGAATATATATAGCTAAAATTATGCCTGTATTTTATCTTTTCGTTTGTTATTTTAATTTATTGGCATTAATTTTTCATGACAAAAAAAAGAAAAACACTCACAAAAACAACAACGACGTTTATATTTATAAAAGGTTTGACAAGCCGAAAGCCATCGCTCTAAATGCATACGTGATCTTTACGAAAACGTGCAATTCATTTCATATAAAAAACTTTAAAGGTGTAGGACAAGTTTTTCCATATTGCCACATTCGGGCAATTTTGCGACCGCTTATGCGGCCAAACCAATGAAATTGATTCAAACTTTGAACAAACAACATAAATTTCATACCGCAAATATGCCAAAAACAAAAATATGAAACGAATTAAAAGCAGTAAGAAAATCATATTGATTTGGTGTTGTGTTCCCCTCATTTGCTCAATTTAAGCTACTCACTTGGAGACGAACATCCGCGATTGTACGTAACTGCGCAGCATGTTAACGAGTAAATATCAAATTGAGTAATTTCCCCTTTTTTTCACGAGCCACCGTATGGATCTGTTAAAAGAGCGTTGGAGAGGCGCAGAGAATGAAAAAACATCGAAAAATCACGTTTCTCCACGTTTTGAGTGGGCACGTTCAACTGATAGTGAAAAATCCACTCTCAAAGTCATGTCTTTTGAGAGTTCTCCGTTTTTCGTTCTCCATTTGTTTCGTTTCGAGTTTCTTTGGATACACTGAGTTCATTCTTATTTTCCTTAATGTGAATTACACCGATCGTGTGTTTTTTTTCTTCTTCTTCTCTTCTTTCCGATGATACGAAAAGCCTGGCGTTTTGTTTCGAAATTGAGATTGTGTGCAACAAACATAAAGTACAACAAGCATCATGCTGTTTCTGCTGCTCCGTGGAGCTCACACAGTGCGAAATGCAATGTCGTTACGTAGTTGAATGTATCGTTCGCGCGCGCACACACCATAGATTCAAGACAAAAGCACACAGAAAATAAGAGAGCGAGAGACATGGAGTTCAAAGCAACAATTCGTTTCGGCTGGTGCAGTCAGTCAACTATCAGACACCGTATCGAAAAGGCGTAGAGTTGATACTCGCGAATTATATATTTTTTTTCCTTCAAATCTCGCGTTCTCTTGCGAAAGAGACTACTGCTATTTGAAGCGTTTGGTGCAATTTTTGTGATTTTCAAGTGAACAATATATTCATGTGGCATTTTGATGAAATGTACAACATTTTGCGGTTGAATTAAAAGGCGAGAAAATCGGCAAACAATTGAAAACCGTCGGCTCGAAATGGCTTAGACCGATTGCATTTTTGTGGTCATGTTTTAATTCAGCATTTTGTTGGCAACAGGTGAACAATTAAAATTTATCTCGTTCGTTTGACTTAAACAATTTCGAGATAGAAAAACGAAAACAAAATTACAATCTCGCAATGTGAAAAATAGAAATAAATACGGAATTTTATTGAATAAAAACAAGACACAGACAAACAAACGGTGTGTTTCAAAACAATTTCATTGAATGATGCACAATGGTGTTTCGTTTACATAATCGTTGATTGGTTTTAGTTTTTTTTAACAATAAATTCAATTGAATATTGGTGCTATTGGATTTCTAACAGAAAATTCCATCAAAACATAAAACTCAATTCAATAGAAATAACTATTACGACAACAATTAGAAGTCGTAAAGTAACACGGATTCAATTGAACGGCAACAAAAAAAAATATTTGACCGATAACCTCGTTGCAATAAAGCCGGCATCAAAATGACAAGACTCAATAAATCAAGCTCGAATGTTCATTGGTTGTGCAAACGCCAACATTTCGCAGTCATTCTAAATAGTTGTTGTAGAACTTTAGGTTTTTGTGCAATTTTAGTGATATGTTTAGTGCAATTGTCGTTAGTGCAGCCCGTGTTCAGCGGAATAAATCACAATGAATTCTTAGCACAACTCAAAGTGCCACAATGTCGAAAGGATTGCCTAGATAAGGTAAGCGTGATTTCAACGAATTTTTTTTTCTTTCATTTCGTTCTTCGGATTTTAGTCATTCATTTCGTTCCATATGATTTCTTTTGTTATGTAAAAAAAAAGGAAAATGTAGATTTGCTAATATTTTGTGGAACAAAGAGCAATTACAATAAAATAACGGATCGATTGCATTATATTTTATTGTTTAAAAACAGTGATGCTATCGCAGATCATTGACTTCACGGCTGTACACACAAAACAATACCGAATTTTTTTTTTGTTTCTCTTTCTCTTTGCATTCAGAAGAATGAAATGCAGAAAGGAAGCTGCTCAGCGCTTCAGAATGAGCGAGATGAAAAAGCTCACACAACCCAATAAAGATAACATTCATTGATAACCTCTTCTTCAATGTGCAAAAAAGAAATGTTGTACAATGCTTACTTAAAGATTTCATTGCGTTCTGCTTAAATGCACACATTGCAATTCATATGATTTTGAAACAGTTTTTTTTTCGGGAATCGCTACATCCAACTCTCGCATCGCAATTCAAGTTTGCAATGCGAATAAAATGTGTTTGTTTGTGATAACCGTAATTGTTAATCAGCAATATTTCATTTTGTTTTTAGTTTAACCGCTTCGGTACATTATATTGAATGCTAATGAATATCTCTCTTTTGAAAAATATGGAAACAATCAAATCTACGATAACATTTGTAATTCGTGATTTGGAGCATGTTGTTTTGATTTTAAATGGAGAAAAGAATACATGATGTTATTTATCGAATCAATGTTATCTAATCCAAAGAGATTTTAATGGCATTTTACAAAGGCTGCTATTTCCCATTGAATGAGAAATGTTCGCTTGCTTTTTAAAGAAGAATAAATGAGATATATTATTTGATTGATAAATTGAAGATCTGATACACCTACACAGTCAATTCAGTTTCTTTTCAGCGCTGTTTCTCATCTCTTTTTTATGGTGTAAATAGCAAAAAAATAGATGAACTCAGCATCATCTCCAATTGGTCAGTAAATAAAGCACATTCAAAATTCGGACATTTGGCACCTCCTTCTTCCGCTCTCTTATTAAACGAATATTTGAAGAATCTGAATAACATATTAATCAGAATGAATTATATATTTATAAAATTCACGGCCTTTCACTCATTCCATTCCTCTCCTCCTCTTTCTGTCTCTTTCTGTGTCTCTCACAAAACAAATGGCGTTCCTGCCAGCTTTTAGGATTGATGACAATCTAATTTTAGCTCATCGTAATTTACTACGACAGACTGAGAAAAAAAAAAACGAATTTTGAAATTTCGACCAGAACCAAAAAAAAATCGTCTTAAATTTCGAAAGCAATAAAATATATTTATTTCACTTTACGGCTACAAATGAGTATTTGACTTTTTCTAACGAGAGAATGTTTGAAATTAGATACAAATAAAAAAAAAGCCCGACGGTTCAAATTTGAAGAAAGAAGCGCAAAAATTTCCTTATCGCCGACACGTCACATTTCAAAACTAAGAATATGAATGGCTTTCACAAAACTGTGCGCGTTTAAATGTGTATTTTATTGAAATCCATTCGAATTAATGGTGACTAGAAAGAGTTGAAAGACCGTTGTTGAATGAATAATGTTTGACCTTTGTCAGCGACAGTAACTGCTGCTTAATAGGCGACGCTATAACTGCGTTGCAATTTCTTCATGCCGTGAATGTCCGTGTGCGCGAAAAAGAAATTATGATGAGCGTCCAATTGAATGGAAGTTTGCATCGTTTTCGATTGTAAAGTGCATGGAGTGTCGGTGATGATCGTTCAGTGTATTCATTGATGGTTGTTTACGGTAATTTTTGTTGTTGTTGTTGATTATCCGACAATATGTTTAATTAATTAGACAAGTTTTATGTAATGCCATAGCTCTTAAATAGCTTGAGATGGGATTGTTGAATGGCTTTGCCTATGTGTGGCTGCAATAATTCATAACGGTTGATTATTTTATTCGTTGGCTACCGTGTGCAAATATGAAGTGCGTCGGATGACTCTCTGAATAGATGAACGGGGAGAGAAAAAAATTACAAGAAATATCAGTAATAACAGAAGAGAAAACACTGCTTATTTCTCTCTTCTTCTTATTTATTAATGAAACATATTTACATGTTGTTCGCATATGATGAGCGGTTGTGGCAACAATCAAACAGCAAACGATGCTTAATTTCAACACAAATACACACACGCACATACACACAATCCCATTCAATTCAATTGCATTTTAAGTGTTTGCTCGTAAACGACATAACGAATGACTTATATTGAAATAAAGCTGATACGTTTCTTTTTGTTTGTTGTGTTCCAGCGTTTCGCACAATAATTTCCTTATTCAGTCAGTTTTATATCGAGAGAGAGAGAGGGAGAGAGAGAGGAAGAGAGAGAGAGAGAGAAAGAAGAAGAGCAAGAGATTGTCGTTTTTATTTGGTTCGGTGTGCGCGCAAACGATCGCCTAACACATCAAATAAAAATATCTTCGTCGTGTAACGTTAATAGCAAAAATAAATGACAACCGAAGCAGATAAACGATATTAAAAATTTTCACCGTGCGCACACACTGTGTGTGTGTGTTCATGTGAGGATGCGAAAAACAGAAACGAATATCTAAGGGACGGAGGATGCAATGGTTGGCAACAAGATCGGAGAGTAATGGATAAGGTGTCGTTTTTACCGATTCCATTTGTTGTCACCGCCATCGTTGTACATTCTTTTCGCCTGTATCAATAATAAAGCAAGTCGCACATCAACAATTCTCGGCCACCATCAGTTTCATCTCTCTTTTCGCATTCTACAAATAACTTTTGTCCCGTGTTACTCGGCGCATTCACTCGCTGATGCTGCTGCTGCCGTCGCCCAAGCACTAGTCATTAATGCATTTGTAGATTCGTTTAGCTCATTAGTTATTACAAGCATTACACTGAATACAAAAAAAATGAGTATAATAAATGTGACATTAAAGTTGTACGCACAAACACCGACATCGACATAATGGAATGGATTAAAAATTTGTTTTACATTTTGTTCTCATATCTATAAAGTGTCTTTCTTTCTTTCTTTCACATCTCTCTACCGATTGCTCGCCGTGGTTTTTTCACTCTCTTCTCTTATCGTACAATTAAACGGCATAAAGCTTTGGTAGTAATGTACGTAATGTAAGTTTTAACTGCTTTTTGGAAAAAAAAGAGCGAAAAAAAGTCCGAACAAGAATTGTACAGTATGCATATCACTGGAATCGATTTGCAACACACGACCAACTGCGATTCTCTTTCGTTTCGCATACGCTTATGAATAAGTTAAGATAATACGATGTCAGTCAATGCAACGGAATTCATCATTCTACAATTGAATGTCAAGCGTATACTGCTTCTGTTGCTGACAACGACAAAGCACGGCCGAACCAAAAGAGAATGAAGCGAATTCATGACCGACTATAAAAAGGATATATTTTCCCTTCTTTTTCCCATTTTGAAAAATAAATACTTCATCATATTCTATGCCAACTGAATTCAAGCATCCCATACGGTACACCGAAACTAAACATGAAACATAAACCTGTTGTGTGGATACGTTCGGTGTGCATTTGAGAAGAGTGATGTTATTATTTTATGTGTGTGTTTTGCTATCTGTTCGCTGCCATATTTGTCTATGTTTGTACGCGGTGGTGCAAAGAGATTCGTCCACGAATGAGTGAGGCGCATGGAAGAGAGAAACAAAAAGTGAATTGAAATTACTTCAGTAACGAGTACGAATGTGTGGTCGGCGGAATAAATGGCAAATGCAAACGGCATGCAGAAAGAACACTTAAATCCGCTATCATCTTGTAGCTACTACCAACAGCTATTTCTTTTTTCCACGCTCTTTCTCTCCTCCGCCACCATTCTTCATATATTCTATCCGTTTTTCATTGCAACAGCAAAAAAAAAATTGATAGTCGTGTCACACAAAAGTGCGGTGGCTGCTTGAATGCATTCAGAAAAGATTAGAAGAGTCGTATCAACTGAAGGAAAAGCAATTTACCGATTTTAACACCGGTTCAAATTTGTTACGAGTGTACTATGCGCAGCACGGTCAAGTGATCAAGCCAACGGAATGCGTAGGCTGTAATAAAATTACACCACAACTGCTGCAGTTTGCGAATAAAACAACAAATATCCGAGAAATAAACCCATCTAAACGGTTTTAATGCAGTGATTATGAAGCGATTTGCCAATTGATAAAACCTAATATGCACAAAAAACACACAAAACCATTTTGCTGCGTGTTTGTTGTTGCTTTTTTTAATGTTCTTGGTGTCGGTTGCATTGGCTCAATTTATAATCGCAAAACCAATTTGAAATGTTTGCGCATCGTTCATTCACCAGTGAATATGAGCGTGAGCGCACATACGTTTCAGTTTTGCCATATCTATTGCCACATGCAGCCCAATAGACTCAGATTCATCATAATTTATGGCTGGTTTTGTTATTGTCGCACTAACGCTACATTTCAATGGGCCTCGATAAGCGTGCAAATGGCCAAATGAATAAAAAAGACAAAGAGAAACGCACGAAGCGATAAAGTGTACATATTATATTCGTATTACTAGCTCATTAAATACGGTTCTATGTTGTATAGATGCTGGTGATTCTCTGTGTGTCTTTTGTGCAAAACTTGTCGCATTTCTATTTTTGATCCATTTTTTATTCATGCACAGCGAAAAAAAACGACGACAACAGCATCAACTCTCGGAAATTCTATGTTTTTCTACGCCAATTTTGCTCCCCATCATTTATATCACATCCAACCTTAAAACAGTTCAATAATAATAGCAATAAAAATTAAACGCAAGTGCCACAGCTCACACCGGCAAATTCATCACATGGAACACAAATTCGCTGTGCAAACCGAATGTAGAGAGAGAGAAGCGGAAAAAAATATCAAAAACATGCACATGAGAGACACAAATCGCAATGATGTGAAACAAAAGCAAAAACGATATGGTATAGACTTGAAGCGATGAATTTTATTACGGCAACCACGTTAAATACACACACACACATATATATATTCCAATTGTGTGTTGTGTTTGATCCTCACGGCACTATATTGCAAACGAAGTGAGTATATGCTGTGGCAAAAGGCGCGACGCACTGTAAAATACCTCAATTGTCATATAAATCATAAAATTTTATGCACATATCAGCTTTTTACAAACACATTCAACGCTTGCACCCGCTCGTTCGCACCAAACCGACACATTGTAAAAAATAAGACCGGCACACAATGTGCGCTCAGTTATTCTCTCTCTCTTTCTCTCTCTGTCAAATAAAATGTTGAGCACGTCTCGCGATCAACACAACAACCCAAAACAGTAAACACCGTGAACATTATTGTATGCGCTTCATGCGAATGCTAAAAAAGAATTCAACAACAGCGACAGGAGCAGCAGAAAAAAAAAAAACAAAAAAAAAGTGGCAAAAAACATCAACCTGAAAATTATCCACATACATAATGAACGTGCAGCATAAATGTCATAAATCACATTTCCACTTGTCTATTACATTGCACTGCGGCCTGTGTATGTGTTGTAGCTAAAGAACTACTGTTTTTATCATGAGCTGCCATCTCATTGTTTCGTCCATATAGATGTGTTTGTGTGTGTTATTATTTTCTGGTTTTATTTCTTCTGTTCAGCGATGATTTCAGTTATCTGGTTGCAATCACCTATGGGCCGTGTTTTTTTTCGTGTTGACGAACGGCCACTGCTAGTCGCTACAACAAGCAAAAGATTATTATCGTGCGCGCATTTGTTTTTGGCGCGCGATTTATACACTGTATGCGAATGAGCTTGATTTATATAATTTTGCCAGTGTGACGACAATGATGCATATCGTTTACATGATTTTTACTACACAACGACAGATAATTGCTGAATGCAAAAGCCATTTTTCCGATCTGTATCACATCGGTTCACATAATTTTATTTTTTAACACAATCATCTTCGGATCACATTTCGAAGGTGCTGCTGTTGTGCGCGCACACACACACACACGGGTAGACAAATAATATGAAATGCACCAACAATGTTTATTCTTTTGAGGAATATTGAGTGAAGAAAAACGAAATTACTGCTTTTCAACATGCGAACCGTTTCTTTTTTTGCTTAAAAATGACCGTATAGTTAAGTTGATTTGACTCGAAGCGACACATTGATTTCGCTGAATATGACCGCTCATTCAATTGCAATTTTCATGAAATTCTTTCATAAAATGATACCGAATTTGTGGCGAACGAAGAGCGGGAGGTAGGATAAAACTGGCCAGTGATAAAAATTCACAGACACAGTGATAAATTACGTAAGATTGTCTTTGTTGTTGTTGTTGCTGTTGTTGGTTTTTTAATTGCGTGGTATGGCACAGGTGTTTTGTTTGAATGGTGATTCAGTTGAGTGAAAAACCACCGAAAGCTATTATTTCGAAAAGCAATAGCACAATTTATATTTCGTTTGCCAATGTTTTGGTCGGTGTGTGCTTTTTTAGTGTGCTAAAGAGAGATTTTATGATTACCGCAATACTATTTATTTGCCAAGCAATTTCAGTGTTTTTTTACACTTTTCTCGTTCGTGCTTTGCCACTGCCTCTGTTCGCCATCAATTCCATCTAATACCATACAAACAATGTGACACGCGCGCGCACATGTGCGCTTGGTGCCATTTGTGTGTAACAAAATTTTTGCATTTATTGGCAGTCAACATTTTACAACCACGAGTAAACATAAAAATTTCAACCACTGATATTGATTGCACGAAGCCATGGTTTCGTATATGTATGTGTACAGCAGCGTACACACACACACCGGTAGCACTTGTAATTCACGAGTACTAAAAAACCTTGCGGAAAATTCCGACGAAAAGAAAATGTTGATCGTAGCGCTGGAGTATGTCATAACAAATCAAACGTGTGCCATGGCATTTATTTCAACACTTTATGACTACTGTATTTGTGGCCATGCATTTAATTCCAAGTGACATGTCAATTTCTAACGAAAATGTCTCTACTTCTTAATCGAACAATCGTAATTTGGCGTCTTTTTTTATATCCGAACAAGAAAAAGAGCCCCATTTCCTCGTCAGGAAACGAACGGATGTGTTTTATTGAACGAAATCAAAAATAATAGAAGAAATAAAAGTGAAACGCTTTTTCTCGACGTCTCGTTTCCACAACCATAATACAGTTTAAAATACACATATTCTACAGTGCAGAAACATTGGCAAATTGATTACTAATCCAATTTTCAAAAGCTTTGACATTTATTATTGTTCGTAATTAAAGTTCGAGCATTTGGTCGTTTGTCATTTTGACATCAATTAGTCTAATTTAGCATTTTGTATTTGATTCGATTTCCTTGTTCACGATGCATCACAAGCGGTTATACGTCGATAAAACATAAATATCATTGGTGAAATTTTAAATATTCAAATGGTTTCACCACTCATTCGCCTTTTTTCAATCTCACTCCTTCTCTTTCACATACACAAACTGCGTTAATAATGAAAACCATTTCGATTTCTTCAGAACTTCATGGGGAGAATGCAAAATGAGCCAATTTCATTGACCTATTTTTGCATACATATTCGCATTTGTTGGGAAAAACCGAATGAGCCAAGAGCTCAATAAAAAGCGATGAAGAATTGTTGTTGATAATTCAATTTGCATATTGAATCCGGGGTACATGAGCGACAATTGGGTATCGAACATTTGATTTCTAACTTCATTTACCCGTTGAAAGCACAATTCACATCTGATTAAATGGCAACGAATTTTGTTGTTGTTATTTGAATTTGTTTATGGTTGTACGATTGCTCTTCTATTTCGATGCGCCCGGAATTGAATTGTATCAGAACAATTACGACACTAAATGCATATCGAACGGAAATCGACAGAAAATACCAAAAACAACTTGTACAACTGCCATTTGCTGCCGCTTGTTATGAGTTCAGAGCGAGAAAAAAGTCCATCATTAAGTTATGGTGTGTTTTTAGCATTAGATTCTGTAGGCAGATAGAAAAATTTCAAAAAAATCAACGAGAAATGAATCAAAACAACAACAGCAATACCTTCAATTTATATATTTAGAAGAAAAAAACACTTACCAATTCCATTCAATTATAAATAAGTAAATAACAATCAGCGAAACAAAAACAAAATCTCTTCCTCGTCCGTTTTCAGCGTCGATTCGCCTTTTCAAGTAAAACAAAAAAAAAATACATTGAATTTTACAAACAAAAACACATTTCTGTGTTGGTTCTTCGTTCAGCACGCCAACTAAATAAAAAATTTGTAACTCGTTTATTGAACCCGATGTGATTATTTAGAATTCGTACCATATAAAACGGTCGAGTGGAATAAAAAATAAGCCATTTTTCTATCGCAATTAAAATGAGTTTTTATTGGTGCTTCTTGATCACGTTTATTTGCTCAGTCAACTACATCATTTCGGTTCTGCTTTTAGTTCGATACACATTTTTTTGTCGTATTTTCGCTCTCGGCCTGTTTAAGTTGTTTAACAAATTCTTCGCACATAAATCAGTCCAATTAAGTGGAAATTTAGATATTATAAATTATATTAGCCGACAGCCTGTTTACATTACACACACACATACAAAAATTCTTGTTTGTCGCTGCTGATGTTGCTGTTTCGTTCTTTTTATTTAGAAATTTTTTTCTATTTTCGCTTGCTTGCAATATATACACACACAACACATTTTATTGCGTTTATATAGTTTTATTTGCATACGTCAAGTAACAGCGTCAGTGTTTTTTTCCTGCCATTCGGATGGCAATATTAAAAGGCAAACGTAAAAATATTTATGGTGCAATGATGTGGATGAGTGAAGCGAAAAGACCATGCAAATTGATCCACATTTTATTGCACTAATTGAGATAAACATTCATTTGCATCTTCTTCATTTTCTTTGCACAGATTTCAGCGACATTTTGAATTGTCAGAAAATGTTACATTGTGACTGTGAAACTATTGCCCATTGCTCAATACACTTTTAATTGAGATGGAATTAAATTCCCCGTTTTTCCCTTGTGTCACTGAATTTTCGAGTAATTGTTCGATCCACTTGCGCATTGTCATGATGAACGATTTTATTCCTTTCATTTTACTTGGAATTTAATTTTTTTTTTATTTTAAATGCTCTTTTTGGGTCGAAAAATTCCATTCTATTTCGAATAAACAACATTATATCTGCACAGGAGCATTTTTTTTATAAACGAAATTCATGCATATTTTTTCTCTCAATTTGGATTCTTCAAAGCAAATAACCTCCTGCCGCGTGCACATACATCTCATGCGTGAATCAGTTTAACGTGCATTTCAGTTTTTTTGTTGCGAATATTTTTTCCAGCCACATGTGGCATTACGATTCATTACAATGTATACAATAAAAAAAAAACTTTCATGCTTGAAGCAATTGAACTCGAACCAAATATCACTTCAAGAGGTCAACAAATGAAGCCGTGAATTCGCACACTGTTAAAGCTCCGATTATACATGAATTTACTGTTGTCAGCTCTTTTTCTCTCTTTTATCAAGTTAAATCAGTTTTGAGAAGGGCCCCCATGTTGTCAGTTAATACATAGCACATTTTTTTTCTCTCCTTCCAATCACAAGACCACTGCCAATATAGTAACTAACCTTTTACAATAAAGTCTACAGTTTGTTCGATATTTAAGTTGGGAGAAACTTTTCAACAACAAAAAAATCACAGAATTTCAGTTCGAATGACACACTGAACTTTGTTTACAAATTGTTTGAATATTAAACCATTATAATTCTGCCATTTTGATTTTGAACATTATTTGATTTATTGATCAAACAAATAAATAACAATAGAAACTAATGCATTCGTGCAGTCGATGAACATTTAAATATATTTGCAGTTTGGAACGAACATAAAGTATTATTTTATTCAAACAAATTCGTTTGCTTTTTTTTGTGAATGAATACAAGGAATATTCTTTTCTAAAGCAATATTTAGGCGCTTGACTCACCGAATGATAAGAATACTTGTTCGATGGTGGTTTGAGTTAATGAGTAATCGGTAATACCCAAAGTCGAACGGGCTCTTTCCATGATGCCAAACATGAATGATGGCTGCCTCTTTTTGGTTTGTGGTATAAAATAAGTCCAAAGTCCGTGATTTTTTCGCCTTTTAAATTGAATAAATATTATTCAATGCTTGAAACAAAAAGGGCAGCAAAAGTATAATTGTTCAAAAATAAAGTGCTAACTCACTCTAATGTTGCATCTGGAAAATTTCGATTAATAAAATTCACAAGTTGTAACATTGTCGTTTCGGGGTCTAGTTTGGTCATTCTTGGTTTGGTCTGCGGTGATATTTTGATTTGAAGCAAATATCCTTTTCGGAATCTATTTTTTAAATACTGTGCCGATCCGAGACACTTCAGTTCACCTTTCACCATGATTGCCAAACGAGTACACAGTGCCTCACATTCTTCCAAACTATGAGTCGTTAGCATAATTGATGCACCTGATCGACGAACCTTCGATATAACACTCCAGAGATTTCGCTTCGAAGCGGGATCGATGCCGGAACTTGGTGCATCTGAAAAATATATTCATCACAAAACGAAAAATGGTACATCTCCGTTTGTTAAATGTCGTATTTCATACCTAAATAAATAGCAGGCGGAGTGCCGATTAGAGCAATTGCAGTTTGTAGTTTTCTCTTGTCACCACTTTTGTAGCGTTTGATTCTTTCGTTCATATGCTTTTTGAAATTTAAATCATCGGCCAATTCCGAGATCCTTTTTGAAATGTCACCTGGCCGAATTCCATGCAATAATGCAAATATTTCCAGTATTTGTTTGCCTTTTAAATCTTCAAGTAACGCATTGTATTCCGGGCAATATCCGGCTTGTAGCTTATGACTTTTTAAATTTAGGCCCGTTACAAATACATCGCCACTTGAAATGGATGTTCCGCCCGTCAACATTCTGAAAGTTGAGGTTTTACCCGCACCATTCATACCCAATAGACCGAAACACTCGCCACTGTTTTAACGTTTTCAATTTATTAGAGAAATTATTTGTTTTGTTGGTAAAAAGGATGCATACCGTTCAATTGCAAGACATAAATCTTTTACAGCTGGCACATTTCCATAGAATTTTGTTAGATTCTGCAACACTATACTGTAGTCGGCCATTGAAATTTCGTTGACTTTATTTTTTTCGGCTTGAACATCAGGATTGATGCGTTCGGTTGTCTCAATTGTTGGTAATTCTTTTTTATGGAGACCATGAGCATAGTAAAGAGCATGCTGTACAAGTCTAAATTCGTTGACAAGCAAAATACTGAACAAGACAATTGTTACGATGGTCATGTAGGTCAGACTACGTCCGATGCCCGGTTCAGACCAATCATAAATTGATATATCGGAAGAATTGACTATTTTTGATAAGAAATAAATGTTCTATACTTTCTTGAATTGAACGAATCTAAAATCATATTTACCGTGTTGTGTTTCGGCTTGAATCTGATAACGATTCATGTTGAGCAAGCTATAGCTCATTGCATAGTGTGGAAAAAGCAGGAAAAACCCTTCTAAAATATCGGCCACCTGTGCTAAGTTAACAGGAGAACTTCTTAAAACCGCAATCAATTGGTAAGGACACACACCTTTTTATATGACGTTCGCATGAAAAAGAGTCAAATTAGTGTATTCGAATTATACGTTCGAAAATGTGATTCGAATTATTCAGTATTATCTCACCAGTTATAATGAAAAAAACGGCCAAACCCACAAATCCAAGTGAGTCATGCTTGAATATGAATGACGCCACGCGAACAATGGCCAGTGTTGATAGTCCAAACAATGTTAAAACAATGAATAGTATGGTTAACTCTTCGGTCGTCGACCAATATTTCTCACGAAATACAGCAACTGTAGCACAAAATATCACCGATGTTATAAGATGTAGAAAAATATCAAACACCAGTGATGATGTCCAAAAAATGGCCTTATTCACGCCGACTACAAACTGAAGAATTTTTGTTTTCGATATTCTTTCACGAATATAAAATATGACATAGAATGCCATAACAAAGGCCATTGCAAACGATGTATTTGTGGCCATTTGATTGGCAATGTTGCTATCCTTCGACGTTTGGATCAATTTTGATTGGTTTCGAAATGGAAGCGGCCAGTTTGCAACACTAATTCCAAGAGCACATTCACCAAGTTTCGCCTTCATAATGGCATTGTAAAGTCGATTAAGTGCAAGTGGTGCTGCATGAAATATTTGGCCATTGTAGAAAGCCGTTAATACAACGTTGTCCGAACTTAGGCCAATTAAATTTCGCTTATTCGATCGTATTTCAACTGATTTGACCCATTCTAAGAAGCGTTCTTCAATGTTTTCGGAAAATTTATCGAGAGTTTCGCCAGCTTTTTCGTCGGTTTCCATGCGATACGATTCAAAAATGCTGAAAATTTAAAAGAAACGCTAAAACTTTTGCGAATCTAGATTAAACAAGTGATGATTTACATTTTAATTTGTTCATTAATGGAATCATCCCATTGAAGCATAGTTACTGTTTCGCTATACGGGTCCAATGTTATATTGAGATATGGAAGCGTATAATAGCTGCTTGCATTTCGGTAGAAAAACATGCTCATACCAATGAACAGCATGGGAATGTGGTGTAGAATCGCGAATAGCTTGAAATTTGTAATCCAGCAATAATATCGTTTCTTAAGCATTGCTAAGCACTGATAGACATATAATGAACATCCAAAAGCCGCATCATATTTCTCGTAAACTGTATCATCATCGACTAATATCGGCTTTTCATTCGTTTTGTCGCTGCCAAGTTTGAGAAATACTTCGTCCAATTCTGGCGATGAAACGCCATAATTGAACAGTTTCAACTGTTTTAGGCCATTTTCCAATAAAGTGCATATTTTCTCAAAATGCCCCATTTCGTTGTATGGCAAAATGTATGAAACTTCTGTGGCCACTTCTTTATGTATTTCAATGTCCGGAATGTGTTTTTTCAATATTTTTGTAATCTTACTTGAATCACAACCATCTTCTTTGACACAAGTCAATCGATAACCATCGCTGAAGCGTTTTTTCAAGAAAAACGGACTTCCACCACATTTAAATTCACCATTGGCCATAATTGCGATTCGGTCACCAAGCACGTCGGCCTCATCCACGAACTGTGTCGTTAAAATTATCGTTCGGCCAATTTTTTCACTCTCCAATGCATTCCAAAGTTCACGTTTGGCCAATGGATCCATACCGGCACCATTGGTTAGCTCATCACATACAATCACCGTTGAGCCGCCGCACAAAGCAATACAAAATGCAATTTTTCTTTTCATTCCACGTGATAGTTCATCTGCACGTTTGTTAATTATTGACTCCAATTTCAGTAGTTCAACATATTTTTTTACTTCGTTTTTCACGTCACTTCGGCTCAAACCCTTTAATCGGCAAAAAAATTCAATGTGTTCACCGGCCGTTAATTCGTCCAATAAAAAGTTGTGCTGAGGACAAATGCCAATCGATTGTCTTGCCTCCACGCGATCTGTGTTAATGTCGAAGCCGTTTATGATTGCAGTACCTGAAGTTGGTTGAATCATTCCAGTCAACATCTTAATCGCCGTACTCTTGCCACATCCATCGTGTCCGAGCAGTACTGTTACTTGATCACGGTACATTTCAAACGTTAAATCATTGCATATCACTATATCATTTTCAAATTCTTTTCGAAGGTTTATTAGTTGGACGCCTGGCTCATAATCATAAATATTTCGCTCAAAGTATTTTGGTTCTAGTTTGGCAGGTTCTTCATCGGAACTTTCTTCTTTGTTATTCTTTGTACTTCCGTTGGTACTTTTATTAAAAACTCGTTCAATGCAGAATGTTGCAAAAATGAGAACGATTGATGTAACGAGCATTAAACATCCAACGATGCCAACCGATAGGCCACTTTCACTTGCTGTTGAATCGAATACATTGAAAAAATGCAATCCATCTCCCATTCTCTCGAGTTCGACAATCAGTCGGCATCCATATGCCATCGCGACGTTTGGTAGAATGCACAAGACAATCGATAGCACGTAGGGAACTTGGACATTGTTAATTGCCAGAAAGATGAACGGTGTATATGATATGAACCATATTAGACCGGCCATCGATGTTGCTGCACTTGCTTTTGCAAAAAATGCACTCATGAAGATACAATATATTGGGATGGTACATATGTAGACAAACAAAAACAGCCAAACTGCAAACAAATCCGAATTTGGTAAAATAACCGTCACCGAATCGAATATTTTCATCTAAAAAATATTAGAACACTTTGATGAACCTTACCCCAGATTATCCCTTGAGGGAGGGGCTTTGACCCAAGGGCTTAATTAATAATTTAAAAAAATCGAAATGAAATTACCGTCAAAACAACAGTCACCAAATTGATAGAAATGATAAGAAAAATCATGGCGCTAAAGAGCCAAGAGATGCCATGCAACCAAACGGGCATTCCCATAATTGACATCACATCTTTCAATTGCTTTTCTTTTTCGACGACAATGAATTGCACGGTTACTATCATCGGATGCACAAAGCCAAGCATGATAAATAAACTGATCACCATTTCCAAGCAGTAAAGCAGCTTATCGTGTATATATTTTGGATAGGGAAATTGTTGAATTCGAATTTCTGGTATATCTTGCTTATATTCACAATCTGCATACTCTGTGCAAGATATTTTTATAAAAACTCGACTAATTTGATCTTGAATCGCCAAAAATGCTTCGCCATAGTAAAAAGGCATTCCGCCGTCATGCATCGAATGGCTTTGATTTGGGCCACCCGTCGTGTGTTGTGGATATAGTTGATTCGTATGCCAATTATAGTTGATCGGATCGTCAATTATTCTTGTTTCACTTGGAAACCGTAATGCGAATCGCAAATATGGTGGAAGCATTGTTGATGGTGTGTCCTGAAGCAATGTTTTGTCAATGTCAATTATGAATTATTGATTGAAATCTATTGAATACCTCGGGATGATCAAAGACAATTCCACAGA
Source organism: Contarinia nasturtii (assembly GCF_009176525.2). Classification (NCBI taxonomy): domain Eukaryota; kingdom Metazoa; phylum Arthropoda; class Insecta; order Diptera; family Cecidomyiidae; genus Contarinia; species Contarinia nasturtii. The sequence continues at coordinate 88,128 of NW_022201602.1, forward strand.
TTAATTCTCGTTCAATCATCACACTTTCAACTTCTTCGTGAGTCTTCACACCTTCAAATCCTGTAACATGCTCTAATGCAGCAACTACCTCTGACATTAGTTCGTCAAGTGCTTCGTTCTTGGGTGAATAGACGAGTTTCCATTCTTTTATATGAATGTCGTGGTCTGCGTTCCTTTAACCAATGAAAACGAGCATTTATCAAATATAAATTCGTTAAGGTTCGTTTTAAAATTATCTTACTTCAGTGCATTCATGTTGGAGATTTCAAAAGGAGGATGCCTTGTAGCATTCGGATAATTTACGGTCTCAACAAGACTGCGAATCGGTATTAGAATCGAACAAATTAAAAACGGTAGAAGAATCTGGATGATCGTTTGCCATTTATGGCGACAATGAAGTATTGAATTTTTCCACATTAAAAGCCCAAATTTACTGAATGGATTGTTACTTCGGTGAAACTCATCTACCTGAATCCCACTCTCCACGTCATTGCTTCTAGCAGAATTTGTAGCAGCCATTTTTAAATTCGTAATATTTTAACATTCGTGTAATGTTCACAACCAAAATTTGTTCTTGAAGTTCGAGAATTCTACCCAGTTCTATCGGGATATTTATTTCAATTTTATTCTATTTTAAGTCTTCGCTTTTGTTTCAAGTCTGATTCAAAAGTACAAGTGAACTAGGTTGAATTATTGATTTTGGAATGAAAAGTAATTTTGTTTTTGATTAGATTTTTATGCATATGTTACTCCGATGACTTTTTTCTTCATTAGCTTTGCAATTCAATAAAACGCAAACATATTATTTTATTCACACAAGTGAAGGCAAGTTGTTTATTGTGTATAAAATTCAGATTTCTATTGTATAAAAATAGGGATTATCCAAGTAGACACAATTATTGTTGTATATTCAAGATACACAAACATTGTTTGAATATAAATGAGATATGATTGATTTCCTTCAAAAAATACATCACACATTCAGAATTGTGTGTGGCATTTCTACACATTGACTTATATAACATCATTTTGATCACAATAAATATTTAAAAAAAAAAATAGAATTCTAAATGGCAAAGGTGCATTTCTTAATCAGAATCACTTGGGCTTTGTTCGTCATCTTGATACGGCTTTGTAAATGATAAGAATACTTGCTCGAGTGAGCTTTGACTTATGGAATAGTCCTCGATGCCCAGTATTCCTTTGATTGATTCCATGTGATCGAACATCGACGACCATTTAAGTTCATTGGTTTGTGGTACATAAAACGTTAATAATCCTTGATATTGTTCCCTGTCAAACAGAAAAATCATCGTTAATCAATTGATTTATTTGGCATCAATTTGAAAATACATACTTTAAATGAGCTCCTGGATAATTCCTTCTGATTACCTCACTGATACGGTTCTGGGCTATTTTTGCATCTGCTTTAGTCACTTTTGCATTGGTACCATTTGATTGTAGTTTAATTGTCAGAAGAAAACCTTTCGAAAATTGATTTTTCAAATGTTGTGCCGATCCCAGGCACTTGAATTCACCGTTCACCATAATTGCAATTCGGTTACAAAGTGCCTCACACTCTTCCATGCTATGCGATGTCAGTACAATTGATGTTCCTGAATTACGCACCTGAGACACAACATCCCATAAATTTCTCTTTGCGCCAATGTCCATGCCGGAACTAGGTTCATCTGAAAAAAAAAATCATTTAATGTTTTTTTGAAATTCATCATTTGAAATAAGTTTTTTTTTACCTAAATATGCAACGGCCGGATTTCCCATCAAAGCAATGGCCGTGCTCAATTTCCTTTTGTTGCCGCCTGAGTAGCTTTTGATCTCCTTATCGATGTGCTTGGTGAAATTTAAACTCTCCGCCAATCGAGCGCTCATTGCGGATATATCTTTCCTACGATAACCACGCAACAAACCAAATATTTCCAATGTTTGTGTTCCGGTGAGATTGTCAAGCAAAGCATCGAATTGTGGACAATATCCGATTAATTTTTGTACTTCTGCCAATTGTGTTTTCAGACTCAAGCCTGATAAAAATACATCTCCGCTTGAAATGGATGTGTCGCCAGTCATCATTTTGAACGTGGTCGTCTTGCCCGCACCATTCACTCCAAGCAGACCAAAGCATTCAGCCCTGTTTGCAAACCCAAATAATTCTATAAATTGTTTGGCAAAGGAACATTTTTGGCAAAAAAACTACTTACACTTTCACCGCAACGCTTATTCCTTTCACAGCCAAAAAATCACCATAAGACTTGGTAAGATTTTGAAGAACCAAATTATGATTTCGTAAATCGTTTGGTGTCATTGTGTTCACTTTGTTTTTCTCATTTATCACATCGCAATCAATTGCATTGGTTATCAATGCAGATGGTGGTTGCGGACCATGTCGACGGAAATAATGATTTAATCTCGAAATAACTCTCTTTTCGATGATCCAAAGAATGATGAAAAATATGATGGCTGTTATTGCCATATATGTTAAATTTCGGCCAATACCCGGCTCTTTCCAACCGTAAATACCCATATCTGAAACCGAACGATACATATTAGTTACAATTATGCTATTTTGAAAGTGTTTCTTTGAAATGAAAACGTCCACTTACCACAATCAGTACAATATGCATCGGTATTACAAGTTGTGTTATATTTCGACATTTCAGTTGTATTCACCTTCATCTCTATATTATATGAAGCACCTGGTGACGTAAAGTTTTTCATTTCTTGGGTTTTTATATCACAAACTTCCTTACAAACCCTGTACTTATTCAAATTATATAAACTATCTCCCAATGAAAAATGCGGAAACATGAGGAACACTCGTTTTAACTGGTTTGCGATTTCATATTTGTTCAAAATTGGACTCAATAAAATTGTGATCAATTTGAAGAACGTGGTACCTGTGATAAATGAATAATTTCCACTATTTAATATCTTATTTCATTGAAAGTTGTCTTTGGACTTTACCTGTGAACACAAATATGCTGGCCAAACTAACAAAACCGTATGATGCATTTGAAAATAAAACGGATACCACATAGGTGATGGCTAATGATGATAGGCCGAAAAGACCGAAAATCGGAAACAAAGGCCTCAATTCTTCTTCTGTTGACCAATACTTTTGTCGCATTGCAAAAATCGTGAAATAAAATACCATCGAAACTAGGCCGTACACTACGAAGTCGAAGAGAAATGATGTCACCCAAAAGGTGGATGCATCCACGCCACTTATAAATTGAAGTAGTTTTGCCTTTGAAGATCGTTCACGAATGTGGAACATGATGTACAATGCAATTATGAATGCCATTGCAAATGAAATATACATGGCCAATTGACTGCCCAAGTCGTTTCCATTCATTGTGAGCATTACTTTTGATTCAGGCCGGAATGGTATTGGCCAATTGGTCACTTGGATACTGTAATTTTGGCCGAATTTATATTTTAAGATAGCATTGTGCACTAAATTCAGTGAAAGCGGGGCCGAATGAAAAAGTTGACCGTTGAACCAGGCAATAAATATACTATCATTAACAATTGAATTTGAATCAAAAGATAAACCAGCCAAATATCGCGCATTTGTTCGAATTTTGATTGAATCACCAAAATGTAAAAATTTCTCTTGAATGCCCTCTTCTCCAAACTCCGTCCAATTATGTTTGGAATCTTCAGTAGAACTCATTGATATTTCATTGTGATATTGATCAATAATTCTGAAAAGATAGAAATCCATCAGATAAAGAGTATATTATTTAATCATTAATCATCTAACCGACCTGTTAATTGTAGCATTTTTGGTATATTGCGGACATATTGTCACTGTTCCTTTCTTATAAGTACTTAATGATAGTTTACGCTCTTGAAGAGTATTGGAGTTGTGAGAACTTTCCCGAGCAAAAGTCACACTGATTGCAGTAAAGAAGATCAAAACGATGATTTGCACCAAAAATAGAATCCAGCTGTTCTTCCAGCAGTAATATCTCTTTTTGAGCATGGCATACCAATGATTCATATGCAATCTGAAGCCACTAAGCAACTCTGTCTCCGAAGCCTCGATATCTTTTGTCTTTCCATTTTGAGTTAATTCTTTATTCGAACTTTTGTGATCGCTTCCAACTTTGAGAAACACTTCTTCCAATTCAGTTGACGAAACGCCGAAATGCTGAATTTTTAATTGTTCCAGTTCATTTTCCAATCGTTCAAACATTTTCGAGAATTTGGACGCTTGTTCATACGGCAG
>NW_022201603.1:0-5934 GCF_009176525.2 Contarinia nasturtii
TCACTCGAACACCGGCCTCACAATTCAATGGTTCGTCTTCAAAGTTCGGATATTCTTTCTCATTGTTATTGTGCCAAGAATCATTCTTGAAAACCCAGTTCCATTTCTCTGACATACACTTGGTGGAATCTGATTCAAAATCATTATTCACTTCATCGTCATGCAATGAATCATTTTCGATCAATAAATCGTGATTACCAAACCAAAAGTCACAATTACAAAAGAAATTCCATTTCTCTGGTACACCATATTCACCGGGATACACTTTTTCGATATAAAGTGCCATCAAAAGAAGTACAAATGATGTCATCAACATAAAGTAAATGGTTGTTCCAACTGCGATATTATTCTCGGTTATTGGATAGCTCCAAAAATTCGACCATTGCAATCCATGGCCATTTCTCTCGAAATCAACAATTGTTTTGAATCCATATGACATTGCGACATTCGGTGAAACGCAAGCCAACCATTGCACCAACGTCGGTACATTCACATGATTTATTGTGAGAAACACAAATGGCATATAAGAAACGAACCATATCAGTCCGGATACAGTGGCAGCAGTATTTGCTTTCGAAAATAGGACACTTAACATGAAACAGTATGTTGTTATTGCAACGCTATACACAAGCAGAAGAATCCAAATGGCAAACGAATTTGAATTTGTGAAAACAGCAAAAGAAGAGTCACAAATCTGCGTCTAAAGTGTAAAAGAAAAAATCGATTAAAAAACGGTTCAAAATTCGATAAAATTCAAAATTACCTTTAGCAGTGCGACTAAAAAAGTGTTAGATATTAGCAAGAAGGTCATTGTGCGCACAAACCAACTGGTCCAATGTAACCAAACTGGCATGCCCATAATTTTCATAATTTCTTTCAATTGTTTCTCCTTTTCCACGGCGATAAATCGAACGGTGCTGATTATCGAATACACAAAACTTAACATTATGAATAGCCCAACGGATCCTTCCAAGCCATCGAAAAGAATATCATTTGTGTATGGCGGGTACGGAAATCGTTGCATCTGAATGTTCGACGTATGTGCACTGTCATTGCTACTCAATGTCATAAAGGCATTTGCGATTGCATTTTGTATTGATAGAAATCCTTCGGAAAAGTAATTTGGAGCACCGCCTGTATCGCTTGACTTTTTACGTGGACCACCACCCGAAAATAATGGATATTGCATATTTGTTTGCCAATGAAATATCAATGGATCTAATGCGTTTCTCAATTCACTTGGAAAACGTAAGGTATAAACAAGATTCTTCGGCAGTTTGGTTATATTCTGTGAATTTTCAAATAAATTAGATGATTTTTTGCTGTCGCATTATAGAAGTCACATGATGTTATGTTTGAAAAATACTTACAGCATCATGATCGAATACAACGCCAGCCAAGAACTCATGCCTTGCTGTTATATTCTCAACTTGTTCTGGTCTATCCACACCATGGAATGGACTAAGTCCAAGATCTCTAGCCACAATTCCGAGCAATTCTGCTAATACAATATTTTTGGGTGAATATACTAATGAAAAATTCATTAGGTGATTGTCAATTTTCGTATCACTAAAAAGAGAACAAATGGAAAATAAGCAAATGACATTTAAAAAAAATCTAAACATAAAGAACCAACTAGTATGAAGAATCATTTCTTATAAAAACTCCAATTACTTTCGATTTTGCAAAAATACACAACGATCTTAAACATCGTAAATGTTAAAGCGTTTATTTATTTATTTTTGTGTGCGCGTCAACAAAATCGTTGTTGTGGTATTGTGAAACAGTGCACATGCCAATAAAGTATATTCCACTGGTCGTATGTCCGCAAGTGTGTTCATATGGTGTTTGCGACGCGTGTAATTGATGAGTCATAGGCACAAAGCTACATACGCTGTTATCTAAATATATGGGTTTAATGCTCGGCGTTTTTGCTTCAATTAGTTAAACGATTTGATGATTCAAATTGAAACGAAGTGATTTCAAAAAATAAAAGCACAGCTTTTCAACGAGAACTATGAAAAACCGGCTACATGTTAGCAGTTAAACTCGCAAAATTATTCTAACATTCAATCAATTTTTGAATAAATAACACTTAAACTCATTCGATCACGCATATTTTTGTGTGTAGAGATTCTCAGATTTGAGATAAAATGATTTGTTAAATCAACAAATCGTAAGAAAAATCATGATTTGAAGTGCACAAAACATTTGATTTGGTTTGGATGGTCGTGTATATTTTAAATCAAATCAAATGATTTAAATGATTTGAATAATGTACGATTTGACCTTTTTATTTTGATTTGAAAAAAATCTAAATCAAATCAATGAATAATCCAATATTCGAAACATCATGTTTTACATTCATTTTTTCACATTTTTGGTCGTTTAAATATTTGAAACATTGAAAAATTATTTTAAAAAACTACTTACAATTTGGGTATTTTGTTTATGTTGAATGCATTGAAGTTTGTTTTCTGTAAATTAACTTCAGGCCGTATCAAGCTTCGTATGAATGGTAAATTTGCAGTGAACAATATCGGGATTAGAATGAGAACGGCCGTTTGGGTTTTGTGACGATATTGAATTAAACAATTTTTCCACATTAGAAGACAAAATTTATCGAAAATTTCGGCAGTTTTTCGCTTTGGTTCAACTGTACCATTCTTATTGCTTGGTAATTTCACACTTTCAACAGTTTTAAATTGGTCGTTGGCGTTATTTTTGTCTGTAAAATTACACATGAACAAATATCAATGAACACAAAATGTACTATACACCAAAAAAAGGAATAAATAAATTCAATAATAATTCTTACCATTTTTACTGGATAATATCCGTTGTATCCAACTATTTGATTTCATGTTCAATGCGTTGTTTGTTTGGTATAATTTGGCTATGACCGTATGGTGTCGTATTATGCCTTATGATTCGTCGACGGTTGATAAGTAAATACTACAATTTAATAAACTATCGCATTCACAAGCACTAGAAGTTTAATCAGCATAAATTCGACCGACACATCTATATGTTAACGAATAGATGATGTACTCCATGCGATTTTTATCGTCCAAATGCATAGGCGTAGTAAGAAGTCCACAATTGGCGTGTGTATGCGTGTAAATGGACTTATGACCGGTACACACCGATCCCAACTTCCTACTGATAACAAAATTGTACACTTCTATGCAAAATTCATTATTTCACATACAGTTCAGCTGATGACAAGGTTGCAAATTATGGAATATTGTTTTGGTCAAATAACAATACAAAACGATTTTTTTAATGAATTCAGGTATGACACATTAATAATGCATCGATTGCATTATTGATGTTCGCACATACGATATTGTTCTTTTTACATATTTATGGAAAAATTAATATTAACTTACTAACACATGTTTGATGTCATCATATTCGCAACTTTGCCAGTTTTGGAGTTTGGCGTCTAGACCGATGTGTTCGGTTTAGATATATTGAAATTCAATCAGTCATTAATATTTAGTACACGCAAGGGAACTGAATGCAATGAGTAACAGTCTTTTTCGCATCATTATCTTTTTTTTCTCAAAAAGAAATCATTATCTTAAAAACGGTGATAAACAAACAAATATCTAAACATGCGCCAGGAAATTTTAACTTGAATGATTACAATATCTTCTATTCGATGTTCGAGCATTGCACGTAGTTTGTATCCAGTTTCTGTAAATTTCAAATGAACTCTAGAAATCATGGTTTCAATGACAAATGATAAGTTTTAAAAAAAATTCATTGTATTTTCCAATATGAAAGTCATTACAGTTGTATACTTAATTACTACAATATATATTTTATAGCGGTGTTGTGTTTCATGCTAAACGCAGTCTTTTTTTCATCAATTTTTGTTTTTAATTATCAAAATTAAAATAAAACAATACTTATCAACTAAACAAGAAATAAATAAAAGAGTTGAACATCAAGGCGTTTTTGGTTGTTGTGAAATATTTTGGCACCGTTTATAGTGAGTTCTTGCAAATGATAAGAACACTTGTTCAAGTGTAGTTTGACTTATCGTATAATCCTCGACGCCCAGTTCTCTTTTCACATTTTCCATGTAATCAAACAATGTGGACCATTTCAATTCGCTCGTGTGTGGCAGGTAAAACGTTAATAATCCTTGATATTGCTCTCTAAAAAACATTAATATTAAATCGTTGCCATTTCAATCGGTATGAAATCACTTACTTCAGATATGCACCAGGGAATTGATCGTGAATGAAATAGTTGATTCGGCTTATTTGTTCGCTCCTTTCAATTTGATCTTCACTTAAACGTATTTTAATTGTGAGTATGAATCCTTTTGAAAATTGACTCTTCAAATGTTGTGCCGATCCCAGACACTTGAATTCACCGTTCACCATAATTGCAATTCGGTTACAAAGTGCCTCACACTCTTCCATGCTATGCGACGTGAGTACAATTGATGTTCCTGAATTACGCACTTGTGACACAAAATCCCAAAGATTTTTTTTGCTACCGGGGTCCATACCGGAACTTGGTTCGTCTGAAGAAAAATCATTTAATTTTTTTACTAAATTGATTATTTGAAGTAAATTTTGGTTTTATACCCAAATATACTACGGATGGTGTGCCCATCAAAGCGATAGCCGTGCTGAGTTTTCTTTTGTTGCCACCTGAATAGCTTTTGATCACTTTGTCAATGTGCTTGGTGAAGTTCAATCTTTCGGCCAATCGATCGCTCATGGCAGAAATATCTTTCCTTCGATAACCGCGCAGCAAACCAAAGATTTCCAGTGTTTGCGTTCCGGTGAGATTGTCAAGCAAAGCATCGAATTGCGGGCAGTATCCTATTAATTTATGTACTTCATCCAAGTCCTTTTTTAAATTCATTCCATTGATAAAAGCATCTCCACTTGAAATGGATGTGTCACCAGTTATCATTTTAAATGTGGTAGTTTTGCCCGCACCATTCACGCCAAGCAGACCGAAACATTCCTGTCTATTTTCAAGTACAGATAGAACTAAATTATCTCGAATAGGTATCAATAATGTGACATACCTTTTGACCGCAACGCTTATTCCATTAACAGCCTTGAATTGTCCATAATATTTACTAAGATTACGAAGTACCAAATTATTGCTCTTTAAATCAGTTGATGTCATTGCGTTCACTTTGATTTTCTCATTTATCACATTGCTATCAATTGTATTGGTGACTAAAAGTGGCGGTACATTTTGTGTAAGCCCGGCAAAATGATGAAAAATGATCGGAATAATTCGATATTCGATAATCCATAGAATAGTAATGAAAATAACAGCAATTAATGTCATGTATGTGAGACTGCGACCAATTCCCGGCTCATCCCAGTCGTAAATATTTCCATCTGAAATTTGAAAGAAATTGTAAATGACATTCTCACAGCCGTAGAAAAAAATGACATACCACACTTGATGGCATTGCAACCAATGTCCGTTGTTCCATTCTTTGACATTTTTTGTAATCTTGACAAATTCAGAAGGCACACTTCATTAGAAATCCGGAAATTATTCACGTTATATAAGCTATAGGCCAATGCGTAGTGTGGAAATATGAGAAAGACTTCTTTTAACTGGTTTGCGATTTCAATTAGATTTAAAATCGGAAACATTAAAATTGAAATCAATTTGAATAAAGTCGTACCTACAAGAGCAAATAATTTCATTTATTATTTAGCCGTAACGATTTAGTACCAAATATATTGATATTAAGTCTTACCAGTGAGCAGAAAGAATATTGTCAAACTGACAAAACCGTATGATGCATTTGAAAATAAACGGGATGTGACATACGTGATAGCTAATGATGATAGGCCGAAAAGACCAAAAATCGGGAACAAAGGCCTCAATTCTTCTTCTGTTGACCAATACTTTTGTCGCATTGCAAAAATCGTGAAA
>NW_022201604.1:0-18776 GCF_009176525.2 Contarinia nasturtii
TTTCTGCCTTTGGTGGCGCCGATTCCGATGATTTTGGCATGGTGTTTCGTTTGCGTGGCTTTTCTGCCTTTGATGGAGCCAATTCCGATGATTTTGACATGGTGTTTCGTTTGCGTAGCCTTTCTGCCTTTGATGGAGCCAATTCCGATGATTTTGACATGGCTGATGTCTGAGTTTTTTGTGGGCACTTCCTTTTTGTTGTTACAAATTCCGATGGTTTAGGCGTGGCTGAAGTTTGAGGGCCATACCAAATGTTAACTTCCTCGATACACTCTAGCATTTCAAGCGATCCGTAGTGTTCCACAGGTCCTAATTGATTTGGATACGATTTTGCCGCCAGTGGTGTGGTCCATGGGTCTGGCGCCGATGATGTGGCAGCGGCTGTATCAATTTGTTCGTTCGATGCTTGTTCGGACAATTGATTTGACAATGCTTCTGGGGTCGATTGTGATGCGGGCGATGTGGCAGCGGCTGTATCAATTTGTTCGTTCGATGCTTGTTCGGACAATTGATTTGACAATGCTTCTGGGGTCGATGATGTGGCAGCGGCTGTATCAATTTGTTCGTTCAATGCTTGTTCGGACAAATGATTTGACAATGCTTCTGGCGCCGATGATGTGGCAGCGGCTGTATCAATTTGTTCGTTCGATGCTTGTTCGGACAATTGATTTGACAATGCTTCTGGTGCCGATGATGTGGCAGCGGCTGTATCAATTTGTTCGTTCGATGCTTGTTCGGGACGGCAAAAATACACTGCAATCTACAGAATAATAAATGATGGTTGCTTTCTTTTCTTTGACATTCCATTGATTTTTGTGGAGATGAAACAAAGTTTTCATTACATATAAACAATAATTTTCCGTTTTGTAGCTATTATATACATGCCTATAAAAACAGAACTAAATAAAAACAAATGCTACATATGTTAATAAAATGTATTTAATATAAAGATTGAAATAATGTTTTTTTGGGAGGATACAATAGTAAAAATTATATATTGACATGAATATGTAATAAAACTTTAGATTCTATAATTATTTATTGCAAATGCATACCAAAAATTTAAAATTTCAGCTCAAGACAATAGATTCTGGATATTCTAAATTCGATCGAGACCTGTAATGTTTGTTATATGGTAGGGTGGATGAATTTTTCTCGATTTGGCTCTACAGCCCAGAGTAGTTGTAGAAGCATGAGCTTATTCCAAAACAGCCATTTTTTGATGAGGTTATACGTCATATAGGGTGGCGACTTGAACGAGAGTGAAGAGAACTTTTTCAAAAAATATCGAAAAAAATTTGATTTTTAGAAATAACAATTTTGGTTGGTTTTTTACATTTCTACGCTCAAATTGAAGTTATCTCATCAATTAAGACCATTTTAGTCTTTTAAAACCTTCAAATGGCCAAATGATACAGATTTACTAATCCAGGTAACATCTTTTAAAAATCGTTAAAGACCAGAAAATTTAAAGAATTCCAATAGTCAAAAAATTCGAGTAACGACCATAGCAACGGATATCATAGCTTGATAGGACTGTGTCCACAGATTACTGAGCCATGCTGATTACTGTGCGGGGCTCAGTTGCAGAGTTTTCCTTCGTTCTGGGGTCTAGACGTCCAAGTTTTGTTTATTTAAAAACCGGTATTTACCGGTTGAAAGAAAATTGTCAAAATTTAATCAAAAATGAAAAGTTTGTTCTAGAGGAATCCTCTATTTTCATTGGAATGACTCAAAATGTACCTAGATTATATATTTGGAGAAATTCCTGAAGATTTGCAACGTTTTGTGATGATTTGAAATCTAAAAGAGGTTTTCTGATAGTGTTTCAATGTGGCCTTTTGGATTTTTTATCCTTGTACTGAAACAAACAAAGAGCTTGATTGTAATCACGGGGTTGAACTGTATGGCGTTAAATTTATATACATTGATTTCTTTTAACGGTAGAAGGGTAAATTTGTCAATAAAATCTCCATTCCAAAGAATATCGGATATGAAGAAAAATGAAGAAAGTGGTCTTTTTTTTAGTCGAAGTTTTGAATATACACCACCATCATTTTTATACCACAAGATCGATTGAAATGTTTATTATGGCATTGGACCGCTGTGAACTTCAGCATTACAAAGCAGTTTAGGAATTGAAAATATTATCCGTAATGTGACTTCAGTGTTTATTTATATCATACTGTCTTTGGTCAATATTGACTATTTTCTTTCAACCGGTGTTTAAAAAAACTCCGATGTGCTCTAACTGAGCATGATTTTAGTAACCCGTATTAGAAGGATTCACGATTCATGTACACTCGGCACATCTTCGCTGCAGGCGAATATCAGCAGTAGAATTCACTGCTACATGGTCAAAAAACATCAAGTAGCCATATGTATACTTTTCATTCTCTTTTGTGCGAACTTTCTTTGATGCATTAGATGCACGACAGGCTGATATTCCGTAAAGCAGCGATGGTGTGCCGAGTGTACACGAATCGTGAATTGTTCTAATACGCGTTACTGAAGTCGTATTGGCTTCAAACGAGTATGGTCATTACTAAAAATTGAAATTGGTTGACTACTGAAAGTTATTAATTTTGCTGGTTTTCAACGATTTTTAAAAGATGTTACCTGGATTAGTAAATCAGTATAATTTGGCCATTTGAAGGTTTATAAAGACTAAAATGGTCCTAATTGATGAGTTAAGATCAATTTGAGCGGAGCAATGTAAAAAACCAACCAAAATTGTTATTTCTAAAAATCACATTTTTTTTATATTTTAAAAAAGTTCTCTTCACTCTCGTTCAAGTCGCCACCCTATATGACATATAACCCCATCAAAAAATGGCTGTTTTGGAATCAGCTCATGCTTATACAACTACTCTGGGCTGTAGGCTTTGATACTTAATTTTTTTCGAAAAAGTCATCCACCCTATTATATGGTTTTGATACAACCGCTGAACAAAATCGTTTTACTACTCATTTCAATGATGTAATAGAGAAATGGATGATTTGCAAGGAAGACTTTGTAGTCTTGAATGCGACCGGGACAGCAGCCGCCTCTCATTAAAACATAAGTGAGTGCTTTTGACACATGTAGGGAATTAAAATTCTGGTAGGTGCTCCTGTTTTAAATGCTTTGATAATTCGATCCATGTGAATTTGTTATTACAAAATTGACAATTAATCCGAATATTCTGCTCAATCAAAAAATCCCTGAACCTATTTTCGCTAATTTCCATTTTTGGTCGTGAATTAAATAGAGATAATAATAATTATTATATAATTTAGTAGATAATTTAAAAATACACGCTCTTTGATTGAGTTACGTACTATTTCTAGTAAGGTATTAAGTACTTGAATGTGATTCAAATCGTTTAAATTGAAAAAGAAGAAAAGTAGTTATATATATTAAAAAAAAGTTACACGGTTTGAAAAAAATGTCGATGGTGGGATTTAATGGTGTGCGTGTTCTCGGTCTTTCATTTCGTAAAAGTCGATGTTTTATTTTGGAAAATATAAAAAACGTTTTTTTTCATTTACTTAAAAGTTTTAATATAAAATCTAACAAATTATTTTTAAAATATTCTTCTATGTCGTAATGACTATTATTATCTTTTTCAAATTGGTCCAATAATTCATAAATTCTGGTTTTATTATTATTAAACATCTCTAATATATCATCAAAACTTTTATTCAGATCAAGTTTCGGTAAGAACATCTTTATTTTTTTATTTGAGTCTAGATTATTAATTATACGTGTTAATACCATATGTTGAATACGATATGAATTATTTTTATCAAATAACTCTATTAAATCATTCAACGAAATAAAGTTTAAAATAGTTTCCCAGTGGTTTTTGTGAATGATTTTACTTATTGTAGTGTACAATTTATTATTTTTCGATTTATACTCCATTTTTTAAATAATCAACTTATAAGTAAAAGTATTTTTTTAGATTTAAGCATATATAATACACGAAAATAAAAACGTACAATATATTATAAAATGTGGGCCGTGTTTATAAAATCAACCTTCGTACACGATTATAAAAGCGTACAAAAATATTACCCGTATTAGATATCCTAAGTAAATCCTGAGCATAATAACAATTTGGATACCAGAAAGCATGTTCAATAAGTGGATCGTCATTCCAATGCCAACCTATTAACCCTCCGCTACAATAAGAACAAATTACACGATCATCTACACCAGTATAATAAAATCCGGATTTACATAAAGTTTGTTTGCTTGGAGAGAATTTAGGCCATTTATTAAATGTTTGAAAACGCACTTTATAATCGAAATCCTTCCCATACACACTGTCGCCCGTATATTTTACATTTTGAATTGAACTTTCAACAACAACAAAATGTTTTTCATGCTGACTACAAGGAAATAAAATATTCTCCAACAATCTCCTTTTAATACTAACTAACTTTTGCATTTTTATAATTTTTAAAAATTTTTTTTTAACTAGAAATGGTGTTCTTAGTTCTTCGATTATGTCGCTTCACTTTCAGAATAACCGTAACAAAAGTCTAGTGAATTCTTGTATTCTCTTTTATACCATTTTTTCTTTTATTAGGTAACTTTTTTGTTTTAGAATACATCGGTATATATTTCTATTGGAAGTATTTGATTTCGAATTATCAACTCTTTTTTTTCTTTCTAGTAAATCTTTTTACGCGACGCTCAATCATTTGTGCTTTACCTTGGGATTTTGCGATTTCACACCAAAATTCCAGACATAAATCTTTTCCGCGTGTAAAACGTGCACCTTTACCATTGCGATGTTGTTTATATCGACGCTGGATATCTTTCGTTATTCCACAGTATAGTTTATCATCAGGATAACAACGTATTAAATAGAGAAACCACAATTTATTATTATACATTATTTATATATACAGGGTGTTTCATATAAGTGGGCCACTCTTAGGGGGTGGGAATTTTGAAAAACCCTTTTGGGGATATTTAAAGGGTTAAAAACTAAGAATTTTGACCCAGTCGGATTTTTAAAATTTTTCCCCAGGGGGGTTGGGGGTGCCCCAAATTTTTCAAAAGTTCATCGGATCAAAAAATAATGTACTACAAAGTTGTCCAGAATGACGAAAGAAATTTTTTAGGACCCCTGCCCTCCAAGTCCCCCAACCCCTTAAGGGGGTCGGAGGGTCAAAAATCCCCAAAATATGATTTTTTTGACCTGAAACCCCAAAATTAGGAATCAGCATGAAAAATTGCCTTAGAATAGATATTTTTCTCATCCACGTTTTTTCATAAATTTTGAACCAAAAAAGTGAAAAATCGACTTTTAAAAATTTGAGGGGTCATGTACATTGAAATTTTTCTACTTGATTTTATTCAAAATTGCGACACGGAAACCAAATTTTTTTTGCTCCTATCGTGTTTCTCGAGTCCGTCTCGACATGATAAAACACTTTGTAGAACATTTCGTTTTGATTCGGGCCGGCCCGTGCCATCAATCAGAAGTTATGCCAGATTTTTCACCAAAATTTTCGCTATCTAAATTTTTTTTGTATGAAATGTAGACCGACTGCATCTAGTTTCCTTGTCCCTATCGTGTTCCTTGAGTCGGCCCCTACAAGATGGGATAGTTTTTGGAAAATATTATTAAGATTTGGGCCGGCCAAGACCGAAAATTGAGGCGCCAAATCGGCCATTCCACATTTGGCACGATTTTTCGAGGCTCAGCTCAAATGGATGTTGATTTTTTTTACCTCTATCGTGTTCCCTGCGCCTTTATCTACAAGATAGAACCCACATGGTTTGTGTGCGGACGTAGAACGGAGCAAGAACGGTATACGGCGGAGATATGCGTGTGTGCACGTTTCCCCTTCAACGTTCACGTAAGCGCTAACTATATGCGCTTGTGTGAGTGGATATTGTGATGCAAAATACTTATCTCTCCAATTTGTGTAAGGAATATGTCTCCAATTTTTAAATGTTGCACGGTATTTTTGTACGATATAATTCAATAAAATAAGTGTAACAAAAATCAACGAAAAGATTGATATATTTTTTCAAAAAACTTCTAGAAATTTTATTTTATATAAGAAAATATTGTTAACATGAATGATAAATCTCTACGTTTTTATATTTTTGACACATACACTTTTTTGAATTTTAAAAATACTTTGAACAAATGTATGTGTTTTGTTTTTAATTAAAATTCGAGCTTCTTTTTGGGCAATCCTTTGCGTTGTTCAACCGAAGATGCACTTGCTTGAGCCGAGCCGTGATACAACCGATAGAGTTCATCAGTTCGATCTTCTGGTGAAACCCAGTCTGAAGATGTTTCGGATTGATCGCCATAATATTCGTTTGAGTTTTCCAAAGCATTGTCTCCTTCTTCTTCTTCTTCTTTTGTCACGATTGCCACTGGTACCATAGCAATTGCATTTTGCAACAATGGTTTTACATCTTGTTGCGATACAGGGTTGATTTCAGGCTCGATTTCAGGCTCCGTTTCCAATTTAATTGCCGTTGGCACCAAACCAATATCTGTCATTAAAATCGGCTTTACATCTTCCAAGTCGTTACCACTGATGTTTCGTCCAATTTCGAGATCAATATATTCGTCAATGAAAATTAACGATTCATCACCTCCTATATCTTCTTCGATCGCTGAAGCAGTGGTCGCATTCGAATTACCGTTTTCAGCCAAATTAGCATAATCTCCAGCACTTGGACGTACCACTTGAATGAAAATAAATGGAAATAGGTAAAATGACACTTGTATTTTTCAGAGGTGATAAATAAAACAAACTCCAAAAGGTCAACTGCTTACCACGAACATTGTGATTCAGTTCTTCCTGTGGTGGAATGGTGTTCGAAACATTTAAATTGCCGTCCGAAAATTCAACCAAGTTGTCAAGTTTTGGGCTGCCCACTAAAATGAAAATAGACGCAAAAAAGTGAAATATCACTATTTTTCCGAGGTGATAAATGAAAAACATGCAAGTCAATTGCTTACCACGACCATTGTCATTCAGTTCTTCAACTGATGGATTGGCTAGTCCTGATTCAATCGCATTGCCATATTCATCATTTTTGAATTCAGCGGCTTCTTGAGACTCGGCATTGTCTTGGCATGGTCCTGATATTAAAATTTAAGAAAAAAGTGTAATCATTTTTAAAAAAAGAAACAAGTGTGAGTGTCAAAGTTATGTAGGTAACAACTTGCCTTCAACTGACACAACGTCTTCTGAGATGTTTTGTCGATCACCTTCATCTGGAATGAATCATAATTATTCGCGTGAAACGGATTTACTAGAATACATTACCTTCAATAGACATATCAGCGACCACATTTTCAATGCTTTCTTCACATTCTGAAATAACAATAATTAATATTGTTAGCTATTAACCAAATTCTTCGATTTCAATCAAACTTCCATGGAATTGATTAATTACCTGGAATCGCCATTTCGTTGACATTGTCATCGCGAACACGGTGATAAATTGTACGCTGGCCACTGACATCGAGGACGACTCTGGCACGTGTTGTTCGTTGCATTTTTAAATTTTTGGTTTGAAATTGAACAAAAATCGAAAATTTAAGCTAATTTCTTTTTTTACAAAACGGCGCGAACTTTTATAGTTGATTTGCGAAAAATTACGGAAATTCTATAAAATAATGTACTATTTTGTTCAGCAAGATAATTTAAAGAAGGTTTATATCGCGTCTTTTTTAAACGAAGTTACAGTAGTGAATGACTGAAGTAAACTGAGAGAGCACGTATCAAACCGACGTTTGTAAAATAAGTAGCCATAGAAATATTGTTGAGTTTTGCTCTGGTTTGACAGTGTATACTGTTACACTGTTTGACGGTGATTTTCAGAAATGATGCTATGCATTCCTCGATTGTATATTATACTCACTATTTGAGTTTATGTTTGTGTTACCGCCTAATTTGACCTTTCATCAACACAATAAAAATTGGAAAGATTATTTACAACAAAAAAATCGAAATCAGCAAATTTTTGTTTCATGAGACCTATAAATGTTTGAATTTGATTTTCATTATTATATTTAATTCAACATGAATTGCATATTTTTGTCACTTACATTTACTTTGCTTGATTTAACTTCCTTCAAAAAAGTTTGGTTCACTCGTAACTATTTCAATAAATGAAACACCAGAATAGTTATACTTCAGATTGATAAGCTTGTGGAGAATTGCATCACAGGAAACTAGTTCATATGTCGGAGTACTTCTAATTTGTTTCAGGTGGTTGAATGATTTAATAACGTCGTATTTTTTGATCACAGCGTGTGGTTTATCTAATTGAATAAATGCTTCGATGGATCCAATTAAATCATTTGTCGCTTGTATGAAGTAATCTATTGATTTTGTGACCACACTTGAAGTTGATTTGTAAACTTGTGTACTCCAATTCATCTCATAGCCAACTTTGTATTGTTGGCCTGCTTCAAGTCCCAACTGTGCAAACCATTTTTCCCCTTCAATATTTTTGTATTTTAATCGAAGAATTGATGGACCATCATGAGGAGAAGATGGCATATTTGAAGCTGCTTTAATGCTGTAATTATATGCAATTTGCTCTACAACATCGACGGTAGAGTTGAACGATCTTTTTATTTCTCCTATGTTCGATTCGAAAGCAAACATCGAATGGGCCCAAAGTGGACCAGTGTTGAAAACAGAATCTGCATAATGCCTTAGTAAGTGAACATTGATTGTTATTGCATTTTTTCCATAATATGTTTGAAATAGATCCGCAAATTTATTCAGCATTGCACCTGCCTTAAATATTTCTTCAGACTTGATTCGAGATTTCGACAACATATACGCTGCATCAGAAAGTAGTGCGAAATGTTTGATGAGTTTTTTTTCTAGAAGACGATGCAATGCGAATCTTAAATAATAGAAAAGCAAGGAACGATATTCATTGGCTGTGTAAAATGCGTGGCCCAACACTGAGCGCGGTTTATGCCGGATTCTGGTGGTTGGTTTTAATGAAATTATGCGCCTATTTAACTCCAAACGTTGTTGAGCACTAAGCGGTTTATAACGATAAGTCTCTTCTTCATCATACACCAACTTTTTGGTGCCCAACCAAATATCTAAAAGTGTCGGTAAAACTCCAAGAACAATGCCATGCATGTAGTCCAAAGCATAGCTTTTGACCAAGTCGAAGTCTTTAAAAGCAATCATGCAAGATATACCCTTTAAACCATTCGCATTCGCATTCTTTCCATTCAAAACATCATTGAAGAAATTCACAGCACTTTTGTGTGTACGCAAATTTGCTGACGGCTCCACTTTTAAAAATCGAACGTAAGACTTCTTTGTTTTAGAATTTTTAACGGCGTCACCTTTTTGTTCACAGCATGGGCACCCAAAATATCCACATGCTTGTTTGACATTCTGAATATCTGCTCTCGCTGGTAAATCTGATGCGCAAAACATTACTGTTGGCGAAAAACGGTGTAGTCTATTTTGATGCCATACAATTATCCCCTTTTCTTTGAGCTCTTGAATTTCTTCTGCTAAAGGGAGCATTATGGCTGACATATCAGGTTTTTCGAGGCCACAGTAAAGTCCAACAATTAGAATGTTTTCGCGTAAAAATCGAATTTTGCTTGGTAGATAATTTTGTATCAATTGAATTGGCCATAGCGTAGTCTTCGATGATTTAAAAATTTTCGCTCCATCTGCATTTATTGTGAGAGGTAAAAGAATTTGTTCAACGCGTTTTGCTTCAACTTCTTTGTAAATGTTCGAGTCGTAAATATCACAGACAATACCCGCGTCGTGTTCTCTATTTTCAATATTGTTCAGAATTGATTCCATAAATGTATCGAGCATATGTTTTAATTGTTGTAGTAGCGGTATATAGATAAAATAGTTATTTTTCCCTTTTTTGGTGATTTTACCGCAGTTTGCACATTTTTCATTTTTCTTGAACAAAATATTACACCACTTGCAGAAGATGTAGTATTCATATGCGTATTTTGGATTAACCTCGCGCTTTAGTTGATTTTTCGTGGTTGGAATTTTGAGCGCAGCCCCGGGCACATCATTAAGATTTTTGGAATAAGCAGTTGATGCTGCAAAACTTTTATTAAATCTGGCACGATCGATTAAAACCTCATTAACCATATGAATAATTGGATTTGTGCATTGTGGCTGATTATTGTTTTCATAAACCAAAATTTCGTCGTTTTTGTCGTCATATTCTGAATACGATCTGTTTATTTCGCCACTAGTATCGAAAGAATCGTCCATCACAGATCTATAAATTAAAACAAAAATTGTTTTCAATAACAAAAAGCAAAGAAAGCAAGGTTTTTGTATGCCCAAGCATTTTTTCACAGTTCGAATTTAAAAATTGATGATTCAACTATTTCGATTAGTTGATGAGAGATTTGCATACTAAGCGATTCGCTTTGTGTGGTCTTACAACAAGCCATAGCTTGAAAGATGCATCGATAAGTTGTATTAATCAGTTTTTCGAATTCAGTCAAACCGTTAAGACGTTTTGTTCACTCACACAGTATAGCATAAACGGCTTGAGAGTTAGTAGGCGTTGCTTCAAAAATTACACTCTGTATAGATTTTCCAAACGAATCTCTCTGAAAAATGGGTAAAACACCGAAAAGTAAAAATCAAGTGAATAAAAGAAATTCTATCGAAAAGTTTTTCGCGAAAACATCATCGTCAGTTTACCTTCAGCGTATTCAAGAGGAAACAGCGATACAGATTGATACAGACACAGCAGTTCTGTCGGTTGACACTATTCAACGGGAAAATGATGCAGGAGCAACGGCTGATAATGGCACATTACATGGAAATTCAGTAGTTCAAATGGCTGATGTTATTCAAATCGATCAAAATATTCGTTTACTGGAAGAAAAATGTGAGAAATGTGAGACGTTGGAGGAAAAGTGCAAACAATTGGAAATTGAAAAGGCCAAACTTTTGAAAGATAACCTTGCCTTGAAGAAATTGTTGGACGCGTCGAAGAATTTAAATTTGTGCAAAGATAGAAAAATCCAGAACATGAAATCGATTCAAAATGTGGGTGCTGCAACGAGCCAGAATGCAGGTGACCGTGTGACAAATCAGCGGAAGCGAATGCTTTTTCAAGATTATGAACAATATTTTACACCTGAACAATTGATTGAGATACGTTCCATTGGCAAGGGAAAAAGCAAAGACGTTGTCTTCATTAAGAAGTGTTTAGAATTCATGTATAATGGAGATATGACAGCAATTGCTGGAAGATGTTCTGGAGAGCGACTTTTGAAAGGAAAAGGAAAAAAGCCGGTCACACCAGTCAAAAAAAATGCTTTGAAAGCATTACTCACTGAACGCGTTGAATCCGAAGGAGCTCCCGAGCAAATTGTACTGGAAAGAGGTGAACGATTCAACAGAATGATTGGAGACGCAATATATTCGATGACTGCAAGACGACGAGGAACCGAAACGCAAAAATCGTCAAAATCTGTTGATCAGCCGACTTCAATTCCTTCTATTCATATGGAAAATTTGGTACAACAACAACAGCAAACATCAGCACAAGCAACTGAACTCACTGCAATATGTGTTGATCAGGCATATTTTCTTCAACAACAACAAGAAGAGCAAACATCGTTTGGTGTACAGTACTTCAATCTGCCTCTTGCCAATTTTTAACTAAACTCATGTATTTAACTTTATCTAGTTTTTTAGCACTAAAATTAAAATATAATATTGGTAATTTAAATAAAATGTGATTTTAAAGTGATCGAGTTGAAAAAATCTATAGAAAATATAAAATATCAAACTATTCTCCAAATTCAAGAAAAGAGTATATGTCAAAAATACAGAACGTTAAAACGTGGAGACTTGTCATTCATGTTAACAATATGTTCTTATTTAAAATAAAATTGCTAGAAGTTTTTTGAAAAACACATTAAACTTTTCATTTATTTTTTACAATTATTTTATTGAATTTTATTGTCGTATAAAATAATTTAGTTCAAAAATGCCATGCAACATTCAAAAACGGGAGAGATAAGTATGTTTGTCACAATATCCACTCACACAAGCGCATGTAGTTAGCGCTTACGTGAACGTTGAAGGGGAAACGTGCACACACGCATATCTCCGCCGTATACCGTTCTTGCTCCGTTCTACGTCCGCACACAAACCATGTGGGTAGTGCTCACGAGAAGTCGTCCAAAAAAATGGATTTGATTGCTGGCCGGTTTTTGAAAAATTCTGGGTTTGCAATTAGGACATAGAATAAGTCATGTTTGGTCAGCCAATTAAGTGCCAAGTGCTGCTGCCCATATGGTTGGTTATTGATTCGGAATCGAACATCGACAAGATTCCATTTTGATTCTCTACTGGGTATAGGTTGGTCAATTTCCAACACGATTCCTGCAGACGTTTCGCACTGGATTCGGGCAGAAATGGTTGATTCACCTATCATCACGTCGCATTGATGCAGCACCGAATTTTTTATGGCTTGCGCATAATTTCGGCGGTTCGATTTCGGCAGCTGAAAAAAAACGAAAAGAAAACAAGGCATATCTATTACTTTTAAACCAATAAAATAGCATACAATTCCAAAATTAAACTATTTTTTTCTCCGCTAACTTATCAACACTCAGAGAGAGGGTGTATTCAATATGAAAAAGAGGTAAATGAAACACTATGATTCCAGTGGAATCATAGCCTCGATTCCAATGGAATCATAGCCTCGATTCCATTTTAATGCATGGAAAAAGTAATTACCTTAATTATGTATTGGCACTTTTTTCTGTCAAGTTTCTCTATTTCAGCGCCTTTTATGTCGAACATCTCTACCGTTCTGGTACTACAAGCCTCTTCGACAGAGCTGTTATCCGCACCGTGAGATGGCGTGCACCGCAATGTGTGAGTGTGCACTTATCAAGTTTCGGCACCTACATACATGAAAATGTTTAGTGCCGCACTTAACACATAATTTCTTTGAATTAAAAATATGATTAAAAAAAATAATTTAAAAAAATTAATAAATAATGACTTTCAATCTTAGAAAGATATAATATGTAATTGAAAAGTATTTTCTAAGTTTTTAGATGTTTTTCTCTTTTTTAAATTGCGTATAACATAAAATACGTACGTCAATTGACTTAAAACTCTAATGATACTTAAACAGTTTGACGTATGAGATAACATCAGAATGTTATCATGTAAACAAACATGGGCAACTAGATTAAGAAAATATCACATATAAAAACAATTTAAAATTCAAATATAAGTAATACGAAGTAATCGTTAAATTCATTTTAAGTTTCTAATGTTAAGTTCGTTTTGATTTTTTATAAAAAGTTGTTTTACTCTGTATTGCTAAGAAATGTTGCTGATACAGCTATTTGTGCGGTCAGACCACCAGCGACGCTATGCTATATTGAAGAACAGTGTATTTTCGTACAGTCACAAAATTGATGAATTTGTATTTTTTTTAAATAAAACGATCAAAGTGGCTTGGGCATTCGAATGGACTACCGAATAATAATGTGTCGTACATCATTTGAAAATTCGGTTAATTTGTGTTTGTTTGTCGAAAGAAAAAATGCCTCGTGTAAGTGGAAAATTAATAAAAAGGAGAATACTTCGACCGATGCAAGGAAAAAGCGAGGCAGAGCAAAGAAAAATGATGAAATCGATCCCAAATTTTCCGAAAATGACTTGCTTTCTACAGAACAACGTAGAAATCTACCACCATCAACACAAATTAGTATGTGTCACAATAAAATGGGTGAAAATAAGAAATGTATATACAATTATTATTTTTATAGGAAAATCCATGATTCAAGAAGGCGATTCAATCATTGGAATATCTACAACCATAAGTACAATATCAAGTGAGACATTAAATTCATCACTAAATGTGACCAAATCGCCCGAAAAACCAACAAAGAAATCAGCACCAAAGAACAGAGCACAAAAGAAACGTCGATTGCGACCAGACGATGAGCGAACCTTACAGATTTTGAATGAAAAATTCCGTAAAAATGAAAATGGAGAAGCAGTGTGTCAAATTGAAGCCTGCAAATCGCAGATGAAATGCACGAAATCAGCGAATTTGAAGCGTCACATTCACCAGGTCCATCCAAAAGATTTTTCTCTGTTGTTTCCGCAAGAGGTCAGCGTAAAAAAAAGAACTGATTTGGAAGCATTTAATGCCGTACAAGATGCGATTGAAATGGTGACTGTCAATGGTTATCCATTTGCAATGCTCAATTCAACCGGTATGCGGGGCTATATCAAAGCACGGCTGGATTCACTTCGCTCTAATGGACATGCCTTGTCGGTGAACCGTTTCAATATAGTAAAGTTGGTGGAAGATGAGAGCAAGCTTGTGAAGGAAAGAATTGCATTGGAGATGAATGGTAAAACTGTTTCAATCATGTTTGATGTATGCACCATTTCCACACTCTCTATGCTTGGTGTAAATGCATTATACATGAATGGCGATGAAGTGGTGTGTCATACGCTTGGAATAATCGAAATTAAAGAGCGCCATACATCAGTAAATTTGGCGGATATGGTGTACGACATTCTTTCTGAATTCAACGTAAATCTACTGAAAGTTTTTTCTATCACAACAGATACGGCAAAAAATGCCACGGCGACGACCGATGTTTTGAATTTTGTCATAAATAATTACAATAAGGCCAGCACTGGTGATAGTACAGAAGACAGTATTTTCGATGTCGGTTCGGATGAAGAAGACGATGGGTCATATTTTGGAATCGACGTAGAAAATGAAATAGAACTTAAAAAAGTCGTCGATAAAATTGCCGCACAAGGACAACTAGTTCAAGCAGCAGCACAAAATGTTGGTTTCAAAAATACATCAATTGAGCTTATCAACCAAATAAATTGCGGTACACATGTGTTCCAGCTCTCGATCAAAGATGCTTTTGATGAGTGCAACGCAAGTGAAATAATTGAAACTGTCCATGAACAATGCGTTCTTTTGCGAACCCAAATCGTCATGATCGAAATCAGAAAACTGAATTGCAAAGTGATTTTGCCACCGTTGGATAACACAACGCGCTGGAATTCGAAATTTATGATGGTAAGTAAGATGAGAAAATTAACATGACACAACATTTGAATGATTTATTTTTTTGTATTTCAGTGCCGTGATTTCTACAAAATGAAGGATGTCATCACACTATTGGCAAAAAACAATGAATTTGGTCATAAGTTCGAAGTTGATGACATTTTTTGGTCAAAGGTTAAAGAAATAGTCGAAACTCTCACGTCATCTTACAACTTGACTATTGACATGCAGCGAGTTGGATACTCTTTATCCGACCTATACATCGGTTGGATACGTGTCACAAAAAATCTTGAACGGATGGTAAGAGAAAAGCCGCAATTTAATCTAGCGGAAAAATTGATTTCAAAAATGACACTACGAGCACCGTCATTGTTTAAGTCGCCATTACTGCTGTGTTCCGTTTATCTCGATCCACGTATAGTGTTCAAATTATGTGATGAACAAAAGGCAGAAGCTGCAATGAATTTGTTGACAATACATGAAAGACTGGTTGAATCGGATCGGACAAACATAAACAATGGCTCACGAATTAACGATACCCTTGATGAGATTCAAGGTGAATATGCACAGAACAACGAGATTGTCACTTCTACATGTATTTTGGAGGAAATATCGTCATACGAACGTGAGAAGCCGTATGACATTCGGGCACCGGTTATGGACTTTTGGATCAAAAACACACATAAATACCCGTTGTTGCGATCTCTGGCAAATATTATACATGCAGTACCTTCGAACCAGTGTCGTACTGAAGCATCGTTTTCGTCCTATTCATACATTCGAAGCAAACATCGTATGTCAATGCATTCCGAAAATCTTTCAAATGTGCTGATGATTAGATTGAACAAAGATGTTTATTATACACTTCGCAAAGAACGCATCGAAAAAATTCTGGGCTAGACCGAATTCAATCAAAAAAGACTGTTGAATAAAAAAGTTTCTAGTTTTACGAATATTTAATCCATAAATAATGTGCAATTGGCATTTTTTGATACTAGAAAAGATGATATTTTTTGCCATTTTACTTTAACTAGCGTACAAAACCGCCATAAATAAAAAACAAAAACAACAATGATTACATTTAATGTAACTTTTTCAATTTATTTTAATGTTTAAATAAAATTTCAAATAATTCGATTCATGTTTTATTGATTTCATCTCATTTAAAGAAAAAAAACCCTGACCATTTTTGAAATGTACATTAAAATAATGAATTTTATATTTCCCGTTGTTCGATAACATGCTATATCACATGCTATTCAGCTCTTGACACTTAGTTTTTACATAATTTTTGAAATTTTCCAATCGCACCTTATCACGACCAACTCGGTTTTTGTAGATATCTATTAAAGAGGGCAATATTTTTAATTTTTGATTGAATTACATTCACATAATTCAATTATAACTTACTTTTAATTATATTCAAAAGTTCAATGCCGATTTTATTTTGCTTCAAATCGCTTACATCGACTATCGAAAGAAGTAATAATTCAACGAATGTTTTGTCAATGTTTTGATTTTTTGTGGAAGTTGGACTCTTGTTGTAGTACAAAAGTCTATCAACTGTGCCCTTGTTCAACTTGAATCGTTGCCCATTAACATCATAAATCCGGTCACCTTTTGGCTGCAAAATTGTGTGATAAAAAATTTCATGGTTTGAATTTCGAAGAGTCAATAGAATTGAAGTAATGATTATAACTAATACCGTTCGCAAGAAAGTGTATCGACCCGAAATCACGTCAAATTCTTTAATAGGCCGATGTTGTATCTTTGGATCCGACAAGCAGAACACATCATCAGTTGACTTGTTGCAAATTGTTTGAATTGCCTGTACACAAAATATTGATACATGATGATTAAGAAAACTATGAGAAAAACATCCAACTTACAATATTTGTTCCATTGTTTGACTCCAAATTTAGTTCATTTTCTTCCTCTGGGTTCAAATTGTTTTCTTCAATGATTGACATCGGTGAATTTGGCGGCAAGTTTTCATCATCTGTTTCTTCGATGTTCGGTGCTGGCGAAACCGGTGGCGTATCCATTGTCGAGTATTCAGTTAGTCTTGGTTCTACGGTTTTTAATGATTTCCATTGTTTTCCCTGAATGTTTTGTCTTGATTGAGTAGCAGGGAATGGTTTCTCTTGAAGTCGACGAACATTGTAAACTGCTGGATCGATTTTGCGACGGCTTTCGCGATACTTCATTGCAAGGCTGTGGTTATCTTCAAAACATGATCAATTAACCTTAAAATGAAATTTAAGCCAAATAATTCAAGTACTTACCAAAAACTTTGAGCAGCATTACATTGAAACAAGCATCTACACTTTCATTGAAATGTGTCGAAATAGGCAAGTCAAAATCTGGATCTTTCTCTTGGTCATTTGACCAGAACATCAAATGTATTTGGTTTCGATTTATACGATTATTGAGTGACTTTACCAAATCAAGTTTGAAAATATTTATTATCGGTACTACCACTATTTTAGAAATGTTGCAAATCTTTACAGCAATGAATAAATTATCCATTTTCGATATATACAGAAGAGTTGAGCCGTTTTTAAACTAGTTTTTAATATGTACAGAAAGAACTATTGAGATTGGTTTGAATTGAAACTAATGCCATTGCAACTGTCATATTTTTTAAGTATCGTTAATTCGTACTTGATACGACAAAAGTTAAAGTCGTATTTAAAAAATGATTATAATAATAAATATTAATTTTAAATTTCTTATTATAAGATGAAGAGTCATTATTTATTATTTTTTTTAAACTATTTTTTTTCTTCATTTTTAATTCAAAGAAATTACGCGTTAAGTGCGGCACTAAACATTGTCATGTATGTAGGTGCCGAAACTTGATAAGTACGCACTCACATAATGCGGTGCATGCCATCTCACGGTGCGGATAACAGCTCTGCTCTTCGAAATGGATTGAAGTCTCCATAACTTTCACATAATTGGAGGGTGACTGCCGCGAATTCTGTATCAAGAATTCATAATCACATGGAGTTCCTCCAAAAACTGCCTCTCGAATTTCGGGCGGGAGGACGTAATGATCGAGTTTCGCCACATTAAGTTGCCTGTTGAACGACATTGATTGATTTATGTTTAAAAAATTTCAACCCAAGAATTACCAACTTACCCGAATGGAATTTTATCCTGCGGCTGTGGAATTGTGGATTGCTTCGTTTCCTTTGGCGCAATTTTCAATTTTGGAATTTTGAAAGGTTTAGTCAGGTCCACTATTGTTCGGAGTCAGGGAACTAATATAATAAATAATGCAATGTTATTTCCTTTGATTCTTTTTATTGTTCTCTCTCTGATGGTCTTATATCAACTAACTACTAAATATGTAAAGTCCGTCGGTCTCTCACGTATGTCTGTGTATGTACGCTTGTACGCTTGTGCTCCTATGGGTATGTCTGTGCCTGTATG
The DNA here is from genome assembly GCF_009176525.2 of Contarinia nasturtii. Classification (NCBI taxonomy): domain Eukaryota; kingdom Metazoa; phylum Arthropoda; class Insecta; order Diptera; family Cecidomyiidae; genus Contarinia; species Contarinia nasturtii. The sequence continues at coordinate 18,524 of NW_022201604.1, forward strand.
CTTGTGCTTGTATTCTCTCGCGTATGCCTATGTATGTACGCTTCTAACAACTATCGCTTGGGTCATCCCAACTTCTTGTGGTCGAATCATGAATTCACAAACTGGTTCTGTTTTCATTTGTGGCATGGTGTTTTGTATGCGTGGCCTTTTTGCCTTTGGTGGCGCCGATTCCGATGATTTTGGCATGGTGTTTTGTTTGCTTGGCCTTTCTGCCTTTGGTGGCGCCGATTCCGATGATTTTGGCATGGTGTTT
>NW_022201605.1:0-13188 GCF_009176525.2 Contarinia nasturtii
TAGTTACTGTACCTTATGTGTACCATCACAAAACCATCTGTACCGCTTTTTTCATCAACTGTACCCATCCGATTAGTTACTGTACCTTATGTGTACCATCACAAAACCATCTGTACTGCTTTTTTCATCAACTGTACCCATTCGATTAGTAAGCACCATGTAAATAACTGTTCTGTTAATTTCATCAACTGTACCCATCCGATTAGTTACTGTACCGTATGTGTACCATCACAAAACCATCTGTACTGCTTTTTTCATCAACTGTACCCATTCGATTAGTAAGCACCATGTAAATAACTGTACTGTTAATTTCATCAACTGTACCGATCCGAATAGTTACTGTACCATCACGGGGGACGGCAGGACCCCCATATATATGAAATATGTATATTTTGCGTCACTCTATATATACGCCAAAGAAATGAAAATCTGGACCGCTGACTTTTGGTAAGGGGTTTTTGCATATTTTAGTAGTGCTCGGGCACCAAATTATGAATCCGCAAAAAAATTTAAAAAATTTCAAAATTTGGCCGCCAGGTGGCATTTTGAAAAAATCGCTGAAAATTCATTTTTTTCGATTTTTGACCACCAAAATTATTTTTTCGAAAAAAAATATGGCCATATTCGGGATCTAGGGACCGCGTAGATAATGTTAAAAAAAAAATCATCATGATCTGTTGAAAAGTGGACGAGATATGGTCCATTGGCCAAAAATGGCCAAAAACCTCAAATTGGCCAGGTGGTATGTTTGTGTGTCTGTCCGTAGTTTCTTTTTAATTGGGTGAAATTTTTTTTTTCGAAAGTAGACTGAAAACTGAGCAAACTAATTTCTCAGTTTCAAAAAATCCGTTGCGTAATTGGTTTTGGACTGAGGTCGAATATTTTTGGGAGGCTTTTTGAGTTTTTCATCAATCGGACATTTTTCTGGCCATCTGTAAGGTACAACAATGATTTATACGTCGTTGGAAAGGTAAAAGACTCACCTTTCTGGGTCCGAAGTCATAATGGAAAAAATTTCAAAAATGTCCACCAGGTGGCGTGTTATGTGACATTTTCGGCGAAAAATGACCATGACTTTTTTCACGTGATCCAAATTTTTAAAAAAATTTGTCTATGAAAAAAATAAAAAAACTAGGCGTTTGTTAGGGACCAAATATGTGATGATGGGGAAAAATCGATGAAAATCAAAGTTATTCGTCATTTTTCTCGAAAAAATGTATGACTGGCGTGGCTTTTTTCCAACAACCAACATTTTTTTATTTGGTGAAAATTGGGAAAAGTGTGAACTTAAGCGGCCACCTATATTTTAATATCTTACTAATGCACTGTAATGTGCTAGGTTTTTACTTTGTTGGTCCACTTTGACAACTGATTTTACATAATTCGGACCCGAAAAATATAATGATGGCAACCGTTTTGAGAAATTAGTTTTTTTTAGATTTTTCAGCTTGAAACCTTTCTTTTGGAATGATATTTCGGAAAACAATGTTTTTATTCGATTGCTAAGAAAATTGGTACTGGGGGGTTTTTGGCACGAGAAAACCGAATCTGACATTTATTTTACGCTAAAATCAGGTCTCAACACACTTAGCGTTAGAATTTCGTCATAAATTACCAAAAAGATTATTGATATAAGTACAAAACACTTCTTTCGAAGTTCCCACTGTGACGCAATACTGTAAATATGGAAATGTTCTAATATAAATTTTCAGTGACGTGTTCGTTCATATACGCATACAAAATGTTAATATTCCCCCATATTTATGTTTTTTGGAGAGTACACTTTGGGTACAATCATTTTTTAACACTAAAAGACAAATAGAAATGAATATTACAAAAATTTGCGGCAAATTGAAGATGTCTATATTTTCGATTCCGGATATTGACCAAACTATGTGGTACACTTTCGAATGGTTTTCGGTACAGTGAAGTACACCTTTGGTACAGTAAATATACATATTCAACACGAAAAAATATTTTCATGTGCGGACATTTGAGTAGTCATCTCTTCCCACCATCGAAATCGATTTGCCGCCAACAAATTCGCTGAGACGACCACCTTTCACCGGTTTTACAGGTTGACCATGATCATTGAAATTTTCGGCTTCAATATCCCACAGAGTCAAATTCACCGAAGCATCACTATAGGAAATATAAATTAAATATTTCGCTGTCAATGCATACATTGTATACTGTTATATGAATGCACTTACGTATTATCAACCAAAATAATGTCACGTTTCTTCAACTCCTTGCCCGTTGATTTAGCTGTGAATGCTTGTAGCTCGCCAATCTGACGACAGACACCAATTACGTCTGAAAAGAAAATGTATAAAAGTTCAATCAAAGTCAGTCAATTTTATTATCTTTGACTAAATATTGTGAGCGCGCGATTCGCGTTTCAATGTAGAACGATGGAGTCAAACAATGATTCGCGTTGATATAATGAACCGCGTTTGGATATCCAGATAAACGGAAACTCACCGACAATTGTGTTTGGTTGTTTATCTGATATCTTGTCGATCAAGATGAAATCATATTTCACTGTTGGAACATCGTCCAGATCCTCTTTGCATTCTTGAATCATACTGTCGCTTGACAATGTCAACTCGTAGTCATTGGGGATGTTAGAGAATTGTTTGTTTGCCGGCTTCAATTGACCCTTTGAAAAGAAGTACACCTTGTCCACCTATTGGTTAAAAATGCCAAATTTAAGTCAAAACGAAGCAATGTCAAGTAGTTATGAAAGTACAATTACCTCAATCATGTCGTAGAATTTGTCGTGACACGAGCCTTTATAACCCACTTATATCCACAATACCGGCTCAATGCACTTATAGGACGACAAGCTTTTGACTGTGTTGCCTGTGTCGAAGTTGAAGGTTGTTCTGGACCAGCTGTATCAAAGACAGAGAAATATTAAATTGTAAATATATTGTGTTAAATTGTATGAAATTGGACCAGTTCAATTTCAAAAAAATACCATGAAAATTTAAAATCGATAGTTTCAAAAAGCAAAATACATTGTGTTTTGGATAACAAAGAAGAATACTACTTACTTGGATATGCGGCAGTAGATGAAGGCGATGGTCTTATTGAATTTGATTAAAGTTATTACCTTTAATTGATTTTAAATATTTCTGTTTGTTTTTAAGGTGTTACGTTATCTAAAAATTGCCTTTGATCGAAAGTTGTTGTTTTCAATTGGTCGTTCGGCTACAACGGGCAAAGAGGATGTTGTCATTTGGAATAATAGTGTAGATCATAAAACGCAATTTTCAATGTATCCAGATCCAACTTACCTTCAACGATGCCTGACGCAATTAGTGCATTTAGGAGTGACTAACTAAAAACACTCCCTATATTTATGCGGGGAAAACACTTTCCCATCCTCAATAAGGCCTTAAAAATCGACTTGCCAGTAAAATTCATCTATTTCATTCGTATTTAAAGACATTCATTCATGCAAAACTAACAAACATGTAGAAATGGCAATATATAATTAAGTGTCTTCCAAAAAAGATCAAACCAGCAAGTATTCTGTGCAAAAAACGAAACAATCTCATTCAAACTTCCATGAATAAGTATTTTTTTTAAATATAGAAAAACAAAACTAGAGGGAGAGGAAAAAAAGAAAAGAATTTATGTCGCGTGTGTTTTTATATTTTTTCAATTTTATTATTTTGATCTGTATGTTTTTCATACAAATATTTTTTGCTAAAAAGAATTTTTTGATATTAAAATATAACAACTACCGATCTATCGAAATTTCCAATACTATTTCGATTGAGTTTATTTTTTTTACCAATAAAATAATCTTTAAATAATTAGTTCATAAGACCGCAAACGAAAAACAAAACAAAATAAGTCACATATTCGTGAGAAAAAAATTAACACAAATCAATAGAATAGTAATAATAATACAAAAATTCTCTATTTCATGTAATTCAGAAAAGAAAATCAATTAAAATAAAATTTTATTGTTTTTTTACACAAAATTCAAAAAAAAATGTTTTTTGATCACTTTTTTTTGTCGTAGCGTTAGTCAATTTTGTTGTTTTTGTATATGTTTGAATAATGTTATATGCATCGAACATAAAACAAAAGATCGCCTTGAAATATATTCCAATATATTATGCTGCTTCCACGGGCACGGACTAAAATGCGTTCCTTACACTAGTGCGTTCGAGCAAACAGATTACCAAAGTAAGTCATTCGTTCTCATTGATCACAATATTTTGTTTTTCCTATCAAGACACTCTCCTTGAGAACGAATAGCTTTTTGAAATAGTTGTGACTTGGTCAAAAAAATAGTCCAACGCTCCATAAATTACTTGGACGAAGTAAATTCAGCAAATAAATCATCGAACGCATCGTCCACATTGTTTTCGTCTAATAGATTAACATTTGGTAGTGTTTGACTTTTGGCCAATGGATTTGGTGACGTTGATTTCTGTTGTTTGCGCAAAATTTTCAAATGATGCGCCGATTTTGTGGTTGTTGTTGTGGTTCGACTGCTTGTTTCTCGTAATTCCGTTAATTTTGAATCTTTGTTCGTTTCCATGGGTGAAACGGTATTTGATTTTTGCTCTTCAGCTGTTCGCACCGACGTCAACGATTGTACACTGTGTTGTGATGATGAACGCTGTAAACCTTGCGGTGATTTATTGCCCGAAAAATATGCTGCAACAGTTCGTTCTTTTTCCAAAACTTCTGAACGTTTAATGGCACTTTCGTATTGCTTTGGCACGGCCAATAGTGTACCAGATTTTGATCGCTGTACGCCACCTGATTCTTTTTTATCACTAACCTTCTCCTCGTCGTCTTCCATAACAATCGATTTGCGATTCAGCATCGCGTTGAGTGTTTGTGCATAATGTTGAACACGACGCTTTGTTTCGGCCGTTTAGTGGTGACGCTTTGTTTTAGTTGCTCTTGTCAAAAGACATCATGTCGAAAATTCGAACAACGCTTTCAACGTGATCTAAGTTGCGCTACTACCTTATTTCCATTCATTCTACGGTGTTCAAACTCTTTATCAAACTTGCCATCTTCAGAGAAGATGCAACCCAAATACTTGAATTGTGACACTTGTTCAAGCAAGTTTCCATTCAATTCGCATTGAACAGTTTTTCGAGTTTTACCCACATGCATAACCTGAGTTTTCGAACTGCTAATTGTCATTCCAAAGTCTGTACAGGCCGCTTGTAAATCTCTAATACTATTCTGCAGCTCCTGTTCAGAACTACCGAATAGTACAAGATCATCTGCATATGCTAAAGCAGAGATTATATTACCCCCCAAAGCTACATTTCCCCTTAGATTTCCTGATTTTATCAGCTTATCCATATAAATAATAAACAGAAGCGGTGAAATTGTACAGCCCTGTCTAAGACCATTATGGACCTCAAACCATTCGCTCAAATCACCATCCACTCTAACTGATGCTTTACTGTTTGCGTACAAACTTTTAATTGCCCTAAGAAGAGACCCATTTATTCCATATTTGGCTAAAACCGACCACAACTTAGATCTATTGGAATACAATCATAAGCCTTCTGCAAATCAACGAAACACAAAAACAAATCCTTATTTTTCTCATGGAATTTCTCTAGCAGCTGTCTCAAAACAAAAATTTGGTCTTTGCAACCCCGCATAGGGCGGAACCCCGATTGATTTTCATCCAGAAGCTGTTCAACAATAGCTCTGGTTCGTTTTTCCAAAATTGAACTATAAACTTTTCCGACAACACTCAATAGAGAAATTCTACGATAATTATTGCAGTCTTTATTACTGCCTTTCTTATGAAGAGGAGAAATTACTGCAATGCCCCAGTCTAAAGGAACAACAGAAGAGCCCCAAGCGAGATTAAAAATACGATGCAACCATTTAACTCCAACTACTCCACTACTCAAAAGGAATTCGTTGCGAACTTCGTCCACGCCTGCTGCTTTGCCCCATTTCAACTTCGAAATAGCTGCTTGAATTTCATCCATACTGATCTCCTCTGACTCAAACCCATCGAAGATACTAGGGGGTAGACACATGGAATAGGATTAGACTTTTTAGTGTAAAAATTCGAGAAATTAAAGTGGAATAGAGAATTCAGTAGCTGGATTCACATGGATTCACTAATCCCGTGTATGGAATAGCGAAAATGGGTTAATTCAAAGTTTTTGTAATCGATAGTACAAAATTTGATAAAAGCATTGAACTTGTTTTGAGATAGTAATTTGTTCTTTTTTGAAATATTTTTTAGTTCAAAAGTCGATTACAAATTTACAAAACAATAGATACACTTTCTCAAAATTTTATTGATGAAAAAAATAATTTTAATAATCAATAACAAAATGTCATACTCCAGTATCGATAAATAAGTTTTCAACAAAGTGAATGGCGGCGAAATGTGACATCACATTTGACAATGAAATGACGGATTGGTGGAATAGTAGGATTCGTGTTTTTATATTGGAATCATGGTTTAATCGTTTGCGTCTCCCCCATAGCGAAGATATTTTCCCCCTCGTCTCCATCTTGACCAGTAGCTCCGTTGTCATGTTCAACAAGTCATCAAAATATTCCTTCCAACGATTGAGTACATTCCTTTTTCCGATCACTAAACTGCCCGTCCTGTCCAAAACTGCTCCCGGTGCTTGTTTTTTACCTCCGTTTTTGATGTTCTTCACTTTTGTCCAGAATACTTTGTTCCGTTGCTGTCCAGCTTCCTCTAGATCCTGTCCAAATTTCACCCAATGTCCCTCTTTTGCTTCCTTGACCATTCGCTATACGATATCCCGTTGTTCCTTGTATGATGTCCAGTTTTCCTCAGTCCTATTCTGCATCCAATGAATCCATTTCACCCTCTTCTCCTTAACGGCAGCCTTGATGTCATCATTCCACCAATCCGTCTTCTTTCTGTCATTCTTAACTCTAACGAACCCTAAACACTCTCTGGCAGCCCCCAGAACAGTGTTCTTTAAAAGACTCCACTCTGTTTCAATATCTGACACTACATTTTCATTCAAATCTCCCGACCGGAGCTCCTCTCAAATTCAAAGTTCCAATATTCAAAGCGGTCTTCAACTGTGGAGCTCCGGTCGGGTCCCGGGGAGGACGAGCTCCGTGGCCTCCCCTCGTCCGAGGCCCATCGTTTCGATTTCGAGCGAGTTAAAGGATTTAAGGTGAAGGGCGTGCTAAGCCACACTGCACCCGAGAACAATCACTCGGACACGAAACAAAATAGCCATGGAATCGATCAAATCCAAAAACATCTCAAAAATTACAACAATAAACTCAACCAAATTTTAGCAAATAACGAACAAAATAAAAGGATTAAATAAAAGTAAATTGCCTGAATAAAATTTACTAGAGCAAAAGATTCGGAAAAATAACATTGTAGACAAATATATGGAACGAACTCACCGAATGAATAAACCATAATGAAGACCATGTGAAGAGCATATTACTGTACACCGGCAAAAACAGTAAAAATGACTCGCCAACAATACCACGAATTAAGTAAAATAATATAAAATTAACAGCGAACGGAGAATAAATCTTAAAAACGCGACCAGCTTCAAAACGACAATATTACGGCTATAAAAGTACAATGAACGTCAATTGGAAATTTAAACACCAACTTTGATGAAGTCAAAAACAATGAACCTGAACATTGATTTATATTTTGATTCATATTTTAAATTAATCACTACATTTAACTGAATTATGATTAAATTTTGAATAAAATGCCAAATCACATCAAGACACTAACACTTTAAATAGATCAAAACAGCCGGTGTTTAAATTCCATATGACGTTTTCCGCGTAAACAACATGAACAAAATAAAAAAATACCATTTCTTTCAATAAAAAAATTTGATAAATATGTTCAATAAGTTGAAAAATAATAATTTTCATTCAATTTGAAATAATTTGTTTTGATTTAAAAGAATTTGCCAAACGGTGACAACTTTATGCCAATGTTGCTGATTTAAAAGAGTAGCGTCTTATGTTAACGTATATTTCAAGGTATTGCATCTCAAAATATGGAAAGCACAATAAAGAAACGAGGCGAAATCTATAACAAACTGAAAAGTAATTATTTAACCGTATTATTCTTATTCATTCAATACAATTTAATTAAAATTTTCCTTATTTTTTCAGATTTGCTTCATAAAGATGATGACGAAGACTGGTGGGAAAACAGCATAGAAATTGGTGAAAGCGTATATGTCAGAGCTGTGGAAAAATATGGGCCCAAACAAGCACACCTCTATCTGATGTGTCATGGCACAATTCGAAGGGATTTGAAACGCCCATTCCATAGCAAAAAAAAATCTTATGAAAAAGCAACTTTGTTTGTCATGTCGACGGCGTTTTACAAGGGTCTTAGCAAGAGTAAATATTTTCACTCTCGACGAAGAGGTCACGAAAAGGCGATCAGATCGATAATAAGAGGAAACAGAATTCAAAATGTACAAAGGGTTCATCACGAGGTGTTGAAAATACCAGACAATATATTGAATTAACTGGTCAGTTGAGCTGACAGTACGTTAGCCAGCTAAATGGGCTAAAACAATAGACGTTATTGTTTTAATGATGAATCACTTTTCTTGTTTTAATAGAAGTGATTGTTCATTATAACAATAACTTCTATTGTGTTGGTCCATTTAGCTGGCTAACGTACTGTCAGCTCAACTGACCAGTTAGTTCAATATATTGTCTGGAAAATACTAAAAAAAGGGCCGAGTGTCGATTTTCAACATACCCTTGCCGGCACCGCTGGCTTACATAAAAGTTGCAGAAAGCTGTGGAATTAGTTATTATTATTCTGATTCTTCGGTAAATATAAACTATAATGTTTTGGCATTGAAAATTGAAATATAAAACCAAGGTTTAAAATATCTGCTGACTTAACTAAACGTGATCAAACTAAATGATAAAATTGACAAAAAAGAATAGAAATAAACGAAACATAGTTGATTAGTCAACAGGACAAAAGCAAATGGTTCAAAATGTCAAGCGATTCAAGCAACGATTGGAAACGCTGTAGTTCAGTGTTTAATTGAGTAGGGCGGCGCAACCGTCTATACATACAAATGTCCATTTAAATCAGCGCCATCTACGCTAAAACATACTTTTGGTTGAAAATAAAACGCCATCATATTCCGATATTGGATTCGAGCGAATCCGATGAAAAAGGAGAACATAAGGACAATGTGGATTCGAAACGTAAAGGTGTGAGCGAACGGGAGAAAAAAGGTGTTCCGTCAGACGATTCGAGCGATTCGAGCAAATTGGATGATTCAACTCTTGTCAACGCAAAAAAAGAATCCGTCGGAAAACGAAAACATAAGGACAATGTGAATTCGAAACGTAAAGGTGTGGAGGAACTGAAGAAAAAAGGTGTTCCGTCAGACGATTCGAACGATTCGAGCGATTCGAGCGAATTGGATGATTCAACTCTTGTCAGCTCAAAAATGGCATCCATCGGAAAACGAAAACATCTCAGCCGTTTTACATACAACGTTTACACGGTGTATTACAACGCGGTCACCTTGCGGCAGAGCTACGCGTCAGTCGTATGTATTACTTATGTATACTATGCGAGACTCGACCCGCTCACACTTGTATGCGGCAGAGCTATGGTCATCGCTCTATACATAAAGAATATATACGACCGACGCGTAGCTCTGGCAGAGTCTGCCGCAAGGTGACCGCGTTGTAATACACCGTGTAAACGTTGTATGTAGAACAGCTGAGATGAACCCGATGGTTCAACTTCTGCTAACGATTCGGACAGCAATGATGATGAAAACAGCAGCTCATACAGCTTGGAGAAACCAAGCTCATCAACAATAAATTCTTTCTTCTTGCTTTCGTCATTATAGTTTTCTCAAGCAACCACAAAAGGAAGCGAAGAAGCAACAATCGAAGATACCGGAAAAATCATCCGAAGCTCGTCAATCATGTTGGCTACCAAAATGTAATGTAAGTGATTTCAGAATGATTTTTTTTATTTTTATATTTATTTATTTTTTTTTCAGCGCAAGGATCCAGCACATTTCTCGGACAAAGCACACGCAGGCGATGCAGACTGGCGCCGACCAGAGGTTGTACCAAAAAAGAACGCTAAACCTTGCCCGTATAATTTCCTCTGTGTGTCGGTTGATTACAGTCACTTGAAAAAATACACACACCCACCCCAAAAATAATGTGTTCATCATCGGTTTACTTATTTTTTATTTTCATTATTTGTTTCTCAATAAAAAAAAAAGTTCCACATTGGTCGCAATGATTCTCTTTTTGGTAAATGTTTATTCTTTTTAGAAAATGGCTTTCATTGTTTCGAAATATAGCGGTCTTTTAGATTTCAAGAGGCAAGTTTATTTCTCAGCAGTTTTCCCTCTGTTTCTAAATACAAACAAAATTTAATTTCGATTAACTGTCAACGACAAAGAATCCGTTGTTTTGTGCATTTTGCGATATGCTGCCATTCCCAATTTGATGACAACGAAATGTCAAACAACACCAAACAAAAATACAATACATATAGCTTCGTGTACGCATCTTTGTCGTTTTTTGACACTATCAAACATAAAAAGTTAATCTACCAGCCAAATATGGCCACAAAACGATCATATGATCAAGAGGATGGTAAAAAACTTAATTTTTAAAATATTGACATATATCTACATATTTTTATACAATTTTTTAGGAACAAGTGCAATTATTTTGAATGATTAATACTTTTTTTGTATTATCATCGTTTTTAATATTTCCATTTCAATTTATTTTATTCTTATTTACGATCATGCATGCGATGCAAATGTGCCGTTTGAGAGTTAAACGCACTCTGCTCAGTTATGACAAATGTAGGGTTAGACAAACTCTCAGTCAAAAACTGCTGGCTCACTCGCTATATGAAAAATTGACATGGTTCTTTGGAACAATCCAAACTCAATGTTTCTCAAGTAAGAATCTAACACATTTGTTATATTTAAAAAAATACCGTTTTTTTCTGTATTGTTTTATTTTCATATTTATTTGAAGTGCAATGATGACAGTGTGTATGCAGTGGCAAAAGATCCGACCGAGGTTATTTTAATCGACGAAAGTGAATCAACCCAAGAACTGTATCAACATATATTCGGCGATGAAAAAGATGCTACAAATGTAGCTAAAAAGCCACAACAATTGAAAAGTAACCCGATCGATTGTGAAGATTGCAATCAGGTATAATGAAAGAGTTTTATAAAAATCAAAATTCAATTTTATTGAATATATTTTTTGGATTGAACAGTATCACCGAATGATGGGACGTAATATGGAAAAGAATCCACCGAAGAAATATGGCGTTTGTTCAAAACACTATAGAAATCAGAGGTTACGTAGCAGATTTTATATCACAGCGAACAACAATACATGCATTGTTCTTTATACAATCGTTCGAATGTTTTGAGTCACATAATCGTGAAGAGAACAATGCATGCATTCTTGTCTGCTGTGATGTATAAACTGCTACGTACATTCGTATGCAACGGACGACGCATTCTCAGCAAGATATTTTAATATGCTGTGGATGGCAGCAGCGCTGAGCAATACTCTGATAGAAATGTACCGCAGTATGAAACGCCACCAGGATTTTGGAATCCAAAAATAATCGATTCCGACGATAAGGAGGAAACACCATTTGATCCGCGATTTGTTCAAAAGACAAAAACAAATATTTCAAAAAAAATTTAAAAATCTTTATTGAATAATCTTTGGAACGTGAGAAATGAAACAGATGGGAACACAAGTGATTAGATTTGTTGTTTTTCTATTACATCTAGAATTGTTAATTTTTTTCATGGAATATAGTTTATTTAGTTCCAACCAAAACGTAAAAATAAAATAGAATATTGAAAATATCGAATAAATAAGGTCTTTCGGTTTTTGTATTCATTTCAATTGAAATATTGTATACATTTTTTGAATTGTTTATTAGACATTAATTATAGTTTTTTTCCTTAATTTTTTCTACTTTTTCATTAAAATTAAATCACAGCGATTCTATCACTTGATTACTTAAAGAAAGGGAGATAAACTATTCAGAAATAGCTGTTATTAACGATAGATTTCTATCTGAGAATTGAATTTATAAGTTTTTCCTGTTCTTTTTTATATGGTGCTTTCGAATGAACCATATATATGAAATATGAAATAAAAATGACGTTGTCCGTGTTTTTCTGATCGTTCTTGTACGTGTACTTATGAAACTAGAACATAAACGACCGGAAGTGTTGAGCTCGAAGATAAGTATTCAATTCGGTTTGGTCACGTTCTGCCATCATTCCAATTTCATCGCAGCTTTTGCCTAGACAAAAAACATTGATTTTTGTAGAAAAAAAAATGAAAATCACTCAATTTATTCAAAATTACCCAGCAGTTTTTCAGCATCGTCCGCAAATACTGTTGCCCAACGATTCGATGTCCAATCGGCAATGCTCATCTATACAAAGACAAAAACAATTCAGTATAAATCTTTACAAGTAACAAAATAATGCAATCGTCTTACGTTAACAAGCATACGATACTTGAAATTTGCCGATTCAAAATTGCAACTAGCGCAAAAATACTAGCCGTTGCCTTTCTCTTCGACTTTTTTCTTGCATTGATCTAGTGTACAAGCCTTGTAGACAAGATTTTGATTGCGAATCACATTGATTGTGCCTTTAATTTGAAAGTAATCGGGTTTGTCACCATTTCCAAGATTCTTCAATTTGGCTTCATGGAATGTCAACCATTCGGTATTAAAAACTAATGCCGAAATGCTGTTGCGAATTTCACGTCCACCGACATTGTCGAACCATCCTCGCAAGAAATGACCTTCGGGTAAATCGGGATTTTTCTTCAAAACTGTACTTCCCACCGGATGACTACTCAAATGTCCGCACGTGAAAATATTTTTTCGTGTTGAATATGTATATTTACTGTACCAAACTTCACTGTACCGAAAACCATTCGAAAGTGTACCACATAGTTTACTAAATTACTATTGTTTTGGAGTGATAAACGACTATAACTAATGAATAAAAACAAAATAATCTTTAAAGTCATTTAAGTGTACCCATCCGAATAGTTACTGTACCTTATGTGTACCATCACAAAACCATCTGTACCGCTTTTTTCATCAACTGTACCCAT
>NW_022201606.1:0-8149 GCF_009176525.2 Contarinia nasturtii
TTTTTTTTTTTGTTTCTCTTTTAAATATTTGAAATGGTTCAAGCAATTGTAAATGAATACTAGAAAATGTTTGGACATTGTTTCCAATCGCCGTTCCTTTTTGCTTCCCAGTAATTGCCCTTATAAACGTGCATCAAATGATCGAAACCTTCGCAATCCTCGTCTTTGACCTTTTTAAACCATAATGGTTCATATGGGGTATATGCACTTTTACTCGATGCAGCTGATTCAGCTTCGGCTTCACGTTTTCGGCGTGTGGAACGTTGTTTCTCTTCAAGCCTGTGAATCAATTTGAAATCAGTAGATTTTATTCAAAAGAAAATTAAACATTTCTTTTTAATTTCAAGTAACAGCATTGATTTATTTGAATAAAATTACCTAATTTTTTCTTGATTACTTTCTTCCCAGCGACCCTCTTCCATGAGACGTTGATCGGGTCGAAGTCTTGAATCGGTGGGTGCAACACCTTCTTCCATTTCATTCAATTGGCAAGCAAGTTCAGTGAAATTGTAATATCTAAGTGAAATAAAGCATGAGAAACATCATTTTTATGTACACTTTTGCAGATCACTGTGCGCTCATATCAATACATAGATTCAGATAGGTTGTAAACATGACTGTGCACTTTTGTACACTTTACTTACTTATCACTGTCCGGTGGTGGTAAACGACGTGTCCAAATTGTCGTATAATTACCAGTTTGATATACTGGATTATCAGCGGATCCACTAACGCTGGTTACTGCCGCATATTCTACTTTACCATCCCAATTTCCATTGACAACGAATTTGGCTTGACCATTCGGATTTGTTATGACACCTTTAACTTTTCGTTGTGAATCTTTTGAAAAATACGAATATGGAATAAATTTCAAATGACACTTGTATCCTTTGGCCGAATTCCTTCCCATTATGTTCATATCGCCGTGATGATCGACCCATAATTTACCCACAATAATATTGTGAATTGTTGTTGTTACCTTACGCCAACCATATCGATTGCCGGACTTATTAAATTCCACATATGCATTGCCCAATGGAATTACTTGCAAATATTTTCCACGAAATTTCGATGTCATTGTGAATTCTTGCCAGCAAGCCCATTCTTTACCTTCACAATGCATTGCAGCCATCGGTGGATGGTGGCTTACTTGTTCGGCTATACAACGCCAACCCAAATCATCGGTTCTATCACATTCAAATGTTTCGCCTGATTGATATCAAATTGATTAATTTACGTTTCATTAAAAAAAACAACAAAATTAATAATGATCAAAACTGTACCTAATAAGGGATTGAAAGGTTTTCCTATACGATTGATCGTCGTCGAATAAGATGATACTGTGAATGCGGCAACATAAGCCAATTGTTCACATGGATCTGTACAAGCGGCGGCTCTATCAAGTAAATCAGTATATTCATAGTCTTCGGTTAAACGTTGTAACATAGAAATAGGTTCATTGAAGTTGACGGGCATTGGAATTTTTGATAAATCCTTTCCTATACAATTTTTCATAATTGACCACAAATTAACCGAATGATTTGGCTTCTCCTTGATACGTGTACGTCTTGGCTTGCGACCGATTTTATTTACAACGGCATTGCTAATTTGATTTGTTGCTTCGACTGAAGGCGTTGAATCATTATTTTTCGATTGTACAGGAATCTTAAAAAGAAAAAAAAACAACGAATTGAATATTAGTCACTTTCGGTTTGGTTACATCACTTTCAAATGTATCACATACTTGTAGGGATTTATTTGATTGCGGCTCGGTTTCACAGCTATTTAGTTCTTCGCTTTCAGAGGAGCTACCTCCGTTAATGTCATTCATGCTTCGTGTTGGCATTTTAAGACAGAACGTTCCGTCGGTCTCTGACAGTTCTTGTGCATCATAAAATTCATTTTCGTCATCATCAGATGTTGTCGAACTCACCGGATCTAAAAATCGAAAAGACACATTTGATTTTCGTTTGAGGAAAATTCAAAAAGTGCAAAAAAAGACAATTACTTGGCCGATGACGATGTGCAGCTGCTTCCAAATGTGAATGCTGTCTTGCCAATTGTTCGACCATTTCTTGTAATTGTTGCCGTTGATCACGTTCGTGTTGTAACATTTTTGACCACTTATGCCCTTGACTTTCAGCTGTATGAAGGTAATCACTGCAAGCCTGTTGGCGAAAAAATTATTGCAAATTACAAACTTCATCAAGGACAAGGTCCAAGGATGCGAAAAATACTTACGTTGATCATGGCATTCGAAGAAATACGAAATAGTGTCGCACGCTCAGTGACTTGTTTGGTTTTGCTCGCCAAATCGTCGCCACTCTCCAATTCAGTCAATGCGTTTTGTAATGCTCGACCGTTTTTCGATATAAGATCGTTGCAAGTTCGTAAATTTTCCAATTTCGATGAAAGCTCCGTAATGGCAGCATTCAATTCTTGACTGGGTACCGATAATACGTTCTTGTCGTCCTCCTCTTCGTCGATTTCAATAGCTCGGCTAAGTGAGAAAAACAAACAACAACAAATACGTTCCAATTGAAAACAAAAAGAATTGTTATTTTGATCATTCATACACGCAAACACGATCATTTATCGCATATAGTGTACAAAACTAACACCTTAAACAAATAATATACAATTTTATCACCTAATTGACCTAACAACCATTGATTGTGATAAAATTTCGAAAAGAATTAAACATTTTACTTGCTATTTGATAAATAAAGCAGAAAAAAAAACTTACATTGATTTCGCTTTGGCTAATTCAAGTGCCGTCACCCAATTTTGACGTTCGACTTCGTTGCCCGCTTTGATGTGAAACGTTTGCGTTCCGCCGTTCGTAATGACAAATGTACATGAATCAACTGTATGTATGAGTGCGCTATGTAATGAAATCGTTCCGCGACAAGTTTGGCTCATTTCAGCCTGGTTTCTATAAATACGAATGCGATAAAAACGCGGCAAACAAGAAAATATACAAAATTAAAAATTAAGGAAAAAACCCGTTGAGTAAGCAATATAGAAAAACAATACATGCAAAATATGGGTGCATGTTTTAGAATTTATTTGGTTACATTTTTCATGAGTTTGATGCCTTTTCGTGTGTCGGTGCACTGCACTAAAATAAACACACACACACACAGCATAACGACAAAACCATGAAAACAACACAATTTATACATTATGAAGGTCATTCAAAGAGAATCAACAGCAGTATGAATGGAGGTTCTTTCAATTAGACTTTGTCATTACTGTGGCGCTCATCGATTACATGTGAATCATTCACGATGTGTGTTCAAAATCGATAGAGAAATTAATAAATTGATTCGATGGATGTCAACGAATGAGCATCGTCTAAGTAATAGAGTATTCTGATTGAAATTGACACGAAATTGACCGCAACAACGCAAAGAAAGAGAAAAATGATGTGTGACATTTTTTCTAGATATAAAATGAGATTTTGCTCATTTCGAATATGTATGTGCCATTAATGCGTGCATATCTGATATCGTATTTCGTGTCTGTTGCCACATTCTATTATATTTAAACATGAACGCACGTTTATTCTATATCATTGCCGCAATACACATACAACAACACAGACAACAACAAAAACGGTGGCGACAGCGTTATAGGCAGTCGCAGCAGTACTAACGTCGCACTGATGTTTGTTGATATTGATATATAGATTTTTTGCTGTGTTATTTTATTATATGTTGCATATATGATATCACACTAAACGAACTCATGAATCAACGTTTCAACACATTCACAGGTAGTTGATTTTAATAGATTCAGGTTATCGAAAAGTGATCGTCCACTTTGTGAGTTTATTGAAAAATTGGTTTTCCGCAGTCACGAAGAAATATATTATTTCATGCACAATATTGTTGTGACCATTACCTGTAGTAAGATAAAATTCCACCGGATAAAACGAACCAACGCCGTTGATAGCCTTTAATGTAGTTTGTCCATTTTAGTAAAAATCCTTTCATCTCCACATCATTTCGATTGTCTGGTTTGGCATTGTTTGCGACCGAATTTGTTTTAGCCACTGCTTCAGCCATATCTCCATCTGTATTTACCCGAACACCACCACCAACACACTCTACAAATCCAACAATTAACCGAAAACAAACTATTTCGCCCACAATTTCGTCTTTTTTCACTTTAAATCACAAGTCTTTCAATTTTTTTCTTTTCTCATTGTAGAAAGAAAAAAAAAAATCAATTGCGCAAATGTGTCACTATTAAAACGAATAAACTAACATCGTAGAGAAGAATTGAAATAAAATAGAGGAAGAAATTGTTTTAAAACGTATCCCAACAATGACTAAAAAAACTAATTTAACATTTTTTTTCATTAGAAAATCCGAAAATGTCAACCTGCGCTAAAAACACATTAATGTAGCCACGTTCATTATATTCTTACACTGACTTTGAGAGTCGCTTTTCTTTTCACACAATCTATGTGGTTTTATTGCCTTTGCTATCGAATAACCCGTACAATACATCAAAGATATGAAGAAAAAAAAATGAAATACTGTCACTGTGTGATGGAATTAAGTTAATTGTATGAGTAAAATATAAAAGTGCACAAAACCACACAACACAATTTGATTTGCTGACAATATGTCATTAGTTTATGTCTTTTTCCCTGCAATTTTTATTCCAATCGAATTGGTTTTTAATGAACTTTAACAATAGACATTCACACTGTTACTATTAACATTGGTGTTTTGTAATCATGTCTTTTTTTACATTAGATGGAGAAAACACTTGGCACTATTGTGTATGCATTTCTATGCCCAATATTCACACAATACCACATAGCAGCCACATATCAATGAATATCTATTTCGTACAAATATTTATATATACTTGTGTACACACTCGATGTGCGCTGTATTCAATGGATTTTCAGCACCATAAACTGTCAATGTCACTTTTCGTTGCTGTCATCCATTCATCATTTGTTAGTTTGCTTTGTTTCAACACAGCGCACACGTGTTTTCTTTTCCAGCGAAATTGAATTAATCACCCCAAACGAAACAAATAAATAAATAAATAATGGTCGAAATTAATAACGGAAAAATTGAAGAAATTGAAAATCTATTAAACGACACAAATCGACCGCTGAAAGAGCGATTTCGTGCATTGTTTACGTTGAAAAATCTTGGCGGTCCAATTGCAATTGAAGCCATTGCAAAATGTTTTGCAGACGATTCGGCTCTATTAAAACATGAGCTGGCATACTGTTTGGGTCAAATGCAAGATGCTTCGGCCATTCCACATTTGGTGAAAGTTATCGAAGACAAATCACAAGAGCCAATGGTGCGACATGAAGCAGGTAAGCAGTAACGATACAAACAACTGATTTCAATTTGATTTAAAATTCTATTGAATATTTATTTCAGGTGAAGCGTTGGGTGCAATCGGTCACCCAGATGTGGTACCAATACTGGAAACATATCGACACGATCCGGTTGTTGAAGTGGCCGAAACCTGTGAAATCGCATTGGAACGTGTAAAATGGTTGCTTGCGAACAAACAAAATGTAAAGGACGACAATCCGTATGCATCGGTTGATCCATCACCACCAGCTGAAACAAAGGATATTGCCAAACTCACCGAAATCCTTTTGAATGAAGATGAAAAACTGTTTGAACGATATCGTGCAATGTTCAGCCTTCGAAACATTCAGACCGTTGACAGCATAAATGCGTTGGGAAAAGGTTTGAAATGTAAAAGTGCATTGTTCCGGCATGAAATCGCATTTGTATTGGGTCAAATACAAAATGAATGCAGTATTAAAGTTTTAACCGAGAATTTACAAGATGCAAACGAAAATGAAATGGTACGGCATGAATGCGCCGAGGCATTGGGTGCCATTGCAACCGATGAATGCATTGATATTTTGAACAAACATTTACACGACGACAAACAAGTGGTGAAAGAGAGTTGCGTCGTTGCATTGGATATGTGCGAGTACGAAAATAGCCCGGAATTTCAATATGCAAACGCATTGACCAACGTTCAGTGATCGAGCTATGTAGAAGGGAAAACCGTTCGCTGAATGTGATATATTTTTTTATTTCATGTTGTATGGATTAAAGTAAAATTTATTTAAACTTTATGGATATGGCTTTTTCATTGAACAAAAAATAAATAAAATACTACAAAAATTCTTTTGAAAAAAAAAAAAATGAATGGTGCTGAATATTAAGTCTCATTCACACGAATCATTCACATTGTTCTATATGTACTGTGTACGAGTATTAATTATGGAAAAATTGAATCGAAACCACATCTGTCAAACGCAGAAGATCATAAAAAACACTGCCGCTGTTTATTTAAGTTTACATTTGTTACCTAATATTCTTTATTTTATTCGATAAAAATTTAAAGTAAAAAGTTCAAAATGTCGTCGAAAAAAGCTGTAGATTTATTGAAAGAAATTGTTAAGCGTTTTCATACATCCACCGGATTCGAACAAGTTTTGAAACATGTTAGTCTTATTTTCATCGATTTTCATGGTCGTTCTCTTTTTATTTCAAAGTTCCAAGGCACGAATCGAAATTTATTGAATTATTTTAGGTTGAAATTACTGGTGGGGATGTTGGGCATTGCTTGGCCGAGTTTGTTGTAAGAAAGGAAAATCTAAATGCAGCCGGTGGACTACACGGTGGATTCACAGCAACTGGTAAGTTTGGAGTTTGTGTCGGCTGACGATGATGAACATGGACTTTTATATTTTGCTTGTTTGAGCGCAAGTAGCTAAAACTTTAAAATGCAATTTTGCAGTTGTTGATAATTTCACAACGTACGCTCTTGTCACCAAAAATTGCAACCCTGGTGTGACTGTTGATTTGCATGTTAGGTGAGCATTACACTATTTTAAGAGCATTTTTGTGAATTGTTCATTAATTTTATTGATATTTTCTCTCATAAATAGCTACCTAAAGGGTGCTCGAGAAGGTGACACAGTTGTAATTGATGCCAAAGCCGTTAAAACCGGAAAAACATTGGCTTATTTAGAATGTGAGCTTCGGAACAAAGAAAACGGACAAATTATTGCAAAAGGATCACAAACGAAATATGTAGCATAAGATTTTTCTTCAGAATTTGTTTTTATTTATTTTTATATTATCATCAATTTTTCTTTACTGTATTTTTGATGTGTGAAATAAATGTAATAAAAAAACTGTGTAAAATATGTTCAATTTCCTTCCTTCCCATATTATTTTGGAAACTGTCTTGCTAATAAAGGTGATATTTGTTTTAAAACGACTAAAAACTAATTTTAAATAAAAATCCCAATACAGTTTAAACGTGAATTTCATGTGAATCAGTCGCTTCCTCCCTCTGTCTGCTGTATCGATGTGTCAATCCTCCCTATCTATTCGACATTGACAGTTGTTGATATGTCAAATTAAATGTTAACACGAAAAACGCAGCGCAGCAAACAAACTCAATGCACATTATTAAAATCATAAACGTTTTGTAAGAAAATTCGAGAAAAAAAATTGCAAAAACCATTCGATAAACGCTAAAAAACTGTTTCATAAAAAATGGATATTGGTGAATTGTTATCGTATAAGGTAAAATAATACATTTAATACAATTTAAATATGCAAACATATTTTGGAATGTTTTTTTCTCTTCTAGCCGGAACAAACACCGAAACGGCCGAATGAAGAGCAACAATCGGATGGTGAGGAAGAGCAGATGCCCGGGTATACTTACTTTAAAAATTACTATTCCATTATTGAAGAATGCTATCCATTCTTTCGATTATTTTTCCATTACATCCATTACATCCATTTCAAAAATCACAATATCAATATCTATTTAGTATGTAAGAAATTAGTAAGGGTTTGATCATACACATATACACACATAAATTAAAAACAATTTGCAAATGAATTGAACGAAGCTGCGTTAGAAAACACTTTGCGACGACGATGATGGAGACGAGGAATGTGGGGTGGAGCGCGGAAATGTGGTAAGTACATTTGAATTTTTTTTTACTTGTACAATTATTGTTGTCATTTTTTCAACAGCATATTTTATTGATGTGTACATTGTATTAATGCAATTTTTTTTTATTTTTCCCCTGTCTCTATAGGTTTCAAACCTAGCGAAC